>NC_051438.1:8186439-8220516 GCF_001649575.2 Kryptolebias marmoratus
CATCAGCTATCAAACTCACAACACTGGATCTAACAAGCAGTCTCCTCACTGCAACACAAGCAACAGAACATAGACCACCACCCCACACACACGCACACACAATAAAATATTTTTTAATAATAAGTTTAAGGATTTTTTTCACACTTTTTCAATTAATCTTCACTCTTTCAATCTGACAGCCCAAATTCTTTGTTCAAAGTGTACCTTTGAGAAAATGAAATGAGTGTTTTCATATCCGAGGTGTCTTGAGTTGTGTGTTATAACGTGTGTCAGGGCTTTTACCCTGTCCTGCATAATTGATTTGATGGTTTTTTATGGCTGCAATTGATAGCGGAGCAGCTTTTACTGCAGTCAAATGAAAGATAGGCCCGCTTTAGAGAGAATCTGATCCAACTGCAGCGCACATTACACTCCAGATGAATCACAACAATTGACCACAGTCTTATGCTATTCCTGGTGTGGGAATATTCCAGTCATTACGGGATGACTGAAGCTCCTCAGCAGTTTTCTCCAACCCCTGTAGTCATAACCATGCTGTATTTATTCCTGTGATGTACTGCCTGGTCAACAAATTTAACCAGATTAAAATGCAGGGACCTTCCTCTTACCCTCCTGCACACACTAACTGGGTATCCTTTCCTCCTCTTTCTCACCAATAAAGGAGAGAACTTGCATTTTGAATCAATTACAGCAAAAACCCTCAGTAGAGCCCACTCAGCAATTTCCCAGAGAGATATAAATAGAGCAGAGAGAGAGAACGAGGTGAGAGAAGCAGCCCTTTTCACTCGCTCGTTGCCTCTTCCTTCTCCTTCTCTTTTCATTCTGTTTCATCTGCCTCTGCTCGCTTTCCCGCTTTTCTCCCAGCTGCGCGGATTATTCTTGGAAAACGAGCAAAGAGAGCCAAACAAAATAAAACAAAATAAAATATAGCAGCTTTTGTTTGCCCCTTGGCTCATTTGGTCATATTTAATAAGTAAAGACTCATCTAGTTCCACAGAAACACACAAGCGCAGGAATACTTTGTTTAGCATCAATGCTAGCCTGAACTGATGGCATCAGGAAATTAGATTACAGGAAATGTATTGATCCGGGGGTAAATTTGGCATTTTCCAGCTATAGCTGGGACTCCATCCATCTATTAGCTTGTTGTTTATTGTGTGGAAGGTTGAGATGTGCTGAGGGGTATTCAAGAAAGTAGGTTATGTGAGAACTCTGAGTTAATCCAGAGTTTAGAGAAACTCTAAGTTTTACGTTCCAGACAGAGAGGTAAGTGGAACTCGGAGTCTATCACCATGGCAACAAGACAGCAAGAAGTACAGCTCAGGTAAACCTGCTTGTTGGCAGGCTTCCTGAAAGAAAATCTGAGTTTCTACCAGTCTTTTTATTCAAGCCAACTGATATCAAAGCCGAATTACTTCCTAATGCCAAACATCTGGGGCCACATGCACAAAAAGAAAGCAGCCTGTACCCTTTTCCACGCAAAACTTCAGCTGGATCAATAACAGAGCAGAGGTGGGAACAATGGTGTCCGCACGTTTTCTACACGTTCTGCTCTGCTGTTCGACCCTCGGAGGGTGCTGGGAAACCGTTAATGATGTGAAAACAATTACTGGACACACCTGAGGGGTAAACTATGAAAAGAGATTTCCTGCTTCACTGGCTGTGTTGAGGTGAAAGTCAGCTTTCAGTGTCACGAAGGAGGATCTGTTTGAGTGCAGCGAGATCACCATGGCAACAGCTCCGATTAAACTGTCAGTAAGAAGGAGAAACGTTTCACTGATTCTGTTCTCAATATTACCCCAAATGAAACACTGGAACAGCCTTTATACTTGGAATGGGACTGAATTATCACATTAAAAATAAATAAAATTTCCTGCCGTCATCTTAAGGCAGTCAGTGTCCCGCGTTTAGGTGCCGATTGAAATAAATGTTGGCGTTTCAATCACCCAATTTAACCACAATTTTTATTCAGGAATACATTTTTATTTAATAATTTGATATCTTAAATATAGAGGCTTCTAGAGATTCTAATCTTAAGTAAAAATGTTCCTGTTTTAAATTTACTTGCATAATTCTCAGCACAAGAAATAGATGAAAACTAAGTGAAATGGTGTAATTTTTGTTATTTTGAATCCACCCCATTGTAAGCCATATTCCTGCAGACTACAACAAGCTTTAAAAGAGGAAACAATGGTGCAACGCCATCAGATCCATATCAAGTTGATGATGTGCAACGTGTAGTTTCTGAGACATCCATTAAACAATTAATATTAGATTTAATTTGTTAGGAGCTACCTCTGTACATCGGAGCGTGGTTAAAAAATAAGTTCCACCAAACCTGAGTGTCAGTGGGTGTAAAGGACGTAGGCGTGCTGTCGGTTCACTTCATTCGTTATTTAGGCTGTACAAAAGAAATGTGCCTGGATTCATTCGTATGCACAGTTTGACACACCTGGATTTGCTTTAGTGAACACCATTTACTCGATTTAAGGCACGTTTCAGTCGAAAATCCGCGTAAGTCACTGCACAAGAGAGGATTCCCTAACCTAAACTGGATGTGCTCGTAACTTTTTGTTTTAACAGTATCACTTTTCATCAGATTCACGCATTTATATCATATCATTTCCACGTATCCAGTGGAGAGCACAGGAAATGTGCGCTCACATCACAGCAAATTGGGTGCGTCAAATTAAGATGGTCGCCTTGTTCAGACTCGGTTATTCTTCCAGGTTTATTCAGGTTTCCATGATATCCACAATATGAAAAATGTGGAAGTAATTGCTGATTTGGAAAAATAAAACAGAATCCACAGCAAAACGCAGAACGCCGCAGAATGTGAGTGTTGTTTAACAAATCTGAGTGTCGTAATAAAAAAATGTTGAGGTTTTTTTTTTTTTCAGTTCTAATTCTGTGATTCTGTTCGTCGGACCCTGATTTGTTTTATTTTATTGTAATATTTCCTCTGTTAATGTTGGTTTGTTTAAAGCTATAGGAATTTTACATCAAGTGAATGCTGGAGAACCTACTTCTAGTCTTTTTAAAAAATGAAAAAATATTGCAATTTCAAGATTTAAAACTTAAAAATTTTAGTTGTTCCTCACAAAGCTAAAAATACATTGTTGCCAAATAATTTACATACGTTTTTTGTACTGTATTGTGTGTTTTCATTTGTGAATAAACGTTCATGTCAGCATGGCTACATGTAACTTTTCTACTTTTACTGTAGGTAATTCTGAGTTTTGTTTGAATTTTGGATCTATGGATTAATGGTCACTTATGGTCACAACTGGATGAGTGAAATAAATAAATAAACAAAATAAAATGAAATTAGTCTTGCTGTGTCTTCAGTTAACACCTAAGCATCTTTACGTCGACGATCTGTGTTTGTATTTAAGAAACTTTCCCTGTTTTCTGGATTATTGTACTTTGTTTCATGCTTCAGGTTCTGTTACTTGTGGATCTTACGCCTGAGTTTTAGGTTTGTGGCCCTGCGGCACTTTTTGTTATTAAAGTTCTTTTGTCAGTTTAATTTACCTGCTTCCAGCTTGGTGACTCTGCATTTTTTGGGTCCATATCACTCAGCAGATGACAGAGTATCTTTAACAATTTAAGCCTTCTTCACACTTCCTAACGACATACCCGATGAAAGAGAGACTGTATTTTGGCTGCTTCTGGCCTCCCAGCCTCCTGTCTGAGTGATATATGACCTGTTTAGGCTCAAAGGGGTATACCAGAAAGGAGGTTCAACTAGCTGAGTTTATCCGTAAACTCTGAGTTACACTGAGAACAGCTGCCTACAATGAGTTCAATCAACTCAAGCCTGAATTAAGCGCGTGCACAAGTGCAGTAAGCAGCTGGACCCCTGATACCCTGATTCATCATGGCAACTACAGGACATTAGCGTTGCAAAGTGTTAGAAATTATATTAACTTCTTGAGGTGCATTTATCTGCAAGATAAATCTGACCACAGATCAGCTCATCTGACCCACTCATGCAACAGGTTGCTTCCCTCCATGTTTTAAGCCAGTATGAGTTCCAAATATTGAACTAGTACATAATGTGAGTATGTAAGTAATACGTAATGAGAGTCATCCCCGATGCAACGCTAACACATGAAGACGTCTTACGAGATCTTGCATGGCGGTCTCAAAGTTTTTCTTTGGACCTTTGTTACTTTTTCACCTATTTTAAATTTAGTAAAAGAACATTTTCAGAGAAATGCTTGTATGTTTTTTCACTTAACGTTGACCTATGACTCTCTCAGCCATAAAAAACCTGCTAAACGTAAGGGATGAGCCAGTGTTATGTCAATACAAAACAGGCAACTTAGCAAACAACCTATTTTAAATTGGATCTTCAGACACTTTGCTACCAGCAGCCTGTCACAAAGAAACAGTCTGATCGCGTTTTTATAGATAAATCTCTGACAAATACCTAAAGTAACACAGTTCGACAAATGTAATGGCATTTTGGAACCAACAAGATGATAATCAAAGAGCCGAGTTAGCAGAAAATTTTAACCAAGGATGACACATCTCTCAGGTCATTACTGGATTTTGTCCCGTTTATTAAAAACATGACTTTCAGGTTTAAAATGCAAATTCGGTCATCCATTTAAAATCCTTTCTGTTATATCTATGTCCCATGGTGACTTGTCTCTTCTTGTTAGAGTTTTCTCTAAAGTGTGTTGTTTAGCCGTGTTAGCTCTGAGAGTTGTCTGGGTTGGAGTCGGTGTAGTCAGTCGAGTGTTTGGATTTTAAATGTCTGATTAAACTGGTGGTATTGAATGCAGTTCTATCACTGCTGCTGCAAACACTGTAAGTATTGTAGCTACTCCACTGCGCTCCATTTATACTTCCACACCACAGACATGTGGCAGCCATATTACTGGCTAACGTAAAAGATCGACTCAGTATAGTTTTAAGAATAGTCCCATTTTTGTAGATGAATTTGAAAAAAAATGTGAACAAGAAGGATAATACAGTTCGACAGATAAAATATTTTTTTTTTGGTTCCAACTAGTTGATTCCCAAAAAACTGGACATACAGTAGCTGGTCAACTGAAGGACGAGGACTCTCTCAGCTCCTGTGTCAAATCTTTAACAGACAGTTCTTTAAAACGTGACTTTCAGATACTGCTCATCTCAGATTTTAGACCTGATGCTTCTTATTTTTTGTCCTCCACTTGTCCACGTTCCTTATTTAATTTCACACCGAACAGCACGCTGTCATGGTCAGGTACAAGAACCGGACAGAAAATGAGTGGAAGAACTTCAAAGAAAAAACTTCAGGAAGTTTTTCAGAAAGTTCGCTATAGACCACTTTGGAAGATTACAAGAAAATCTGGTTTCATATGAGCCAGCAGCTCTATATGAGCCCCTCTCCACCTTCTTCCCCCGTTTTCGGCGCGATGCCTCTCTGCATGTTCTGTCCTCCACTTTAACCTACAGACTTCATGTTGCAGTGCAGCATTTGTTTCCCCTTCAGGGAGGAGGAGGCTGCAAGTTTCAGAGGTATAAATTGCTGCCTCCTGCCAGTGCCGTGCAGAGGGCTGATTTGCAGCTGTTGAGCAGATTTCTTGAGAGACAGAACGGGGGAAGGAGAGTTAGGGGTCTACATATCTCTGAAGTGAACAAGCAGCACTGACAGTCTACAGACAGCAGTCTTATTTACATCCTGTTATCCACCGGCTCTGCAGACAGGCCAACAAAGGATGACAAAACTCTGAGGAGCTGCAGTAACTCTGCTGAAACTCCACGTCGGTAGCTTCTTTAAACGTAGCATGTTGCATGTGGAGTCTCTGTACACGTTCCATAAACTGCAGCTCGTAATGTCTACGTGAACCTTTTCAAACTAAGTTTTCTGCTTGTCAGCAGCATGAGAATAAATTCTGATTTATCCTTCAGCTGTGACCGGAAGGTAAATCAGATGGGAGGTAGAGAGGGAGGCATGGAGTGAGTGGAGGAGAGGGCGGGAGGAGGGGGTCACGGGGGATGGAAACACTAATAGAGGAAGAGAGAATTCAAAAAGGAGTAAAGATTGCAGGAATGATACTCCTGAGGATCTAAGGATGGATTTCTTTTCAGGTACGGTCTTCTGTACAGGAAGCATTACAACAAAGCTTTTGATCATGCACGACTATCCGCTCCATCTGTTATCTCCTCTGTCAGGAGAAGCCTTTGTTACGCGTCTACTAAATGATCCAGGTTGGAATTTAAAGATTAAAATCTTCAGTTTGGAGAAGAAAAACATCTTACTACATGAAAGAAAGGACTTAAAGACCTAAAATTGCAGGAAAACCGTGGTTGAAAATCATCGCTGTCGGGCAGAAACCTTGTATCACCGAAAAAAAAAAATACCCAAAAAAAACAAAAAAAAAACCCCGCAACTTTACAGGAAATAGAAAAAAATTAAAATCTTTCTTTTCCGTTAAATAACAAGCTTTCATTGACACTTCTCCTTGGTCAGCTAACCATAAAACCACAGAGGAATTTGAATGGTGACCAATAGAAAGGATTTTTGCAAGAAAAAAAAAAAGATGAAAAACGAACACAAAATTTTTGCCAAGCAGGGACAAAATATAGCTTTGATTCTAAAACTATTTCAGAAAGACCCAAATTGCCCATATAAGTCTCATAAAATAACATTTTTCTCTGTGTTTCTAACCTAAGAAGTAAAAAGACGGCTATCTTTATGTCTAAAATAGGTTTAAATGAAAGACGCTTTCTGCCTCACACTAGATACGACCCACACAGTCTATTAGAAGGTGGCTGGATTGCTTCAAATCTTGAAAACCTTCGGTATGAAGACGATCATGATGCTGATACGCTCTTAGTGCTCGTCAAAGTTTTTCCTGCTATATTTGTCTCCAAAGATCCTCTTTGGTGTCTTCATCAAGCTCTACACACCCACTCAGGCACAACTCTCTCATGCCGCATCAGGATGCAGCTGTTACCAAGAAGATCACGCCACTCTCTTCCATGCTCCGACCAGGCCTACTGATACGCTGCCACCTCAGTAATAATTCACCACGACCACGCTATGGAAGGCTTGTGAATGCTCAAATCCACCATGGACCTATCCCATGTAATGAGGGGTCCTCTGCATTCACTCCTGAAGACTTCACCAACATCCTGCAAAGACCATCCAAGTTCTTGTCTTTACTTTTGTTTGTTTTTTTTGTAGCAGGGTCATCATCGAGTGTGAAGGGGACCTACTGTATGTTGCATCATCTTCAGTCAGAGTATGGCTACGGAAGAACTGTGTTAAACAAACAGAGTTTAAAGATACTGATTGATCTGGCACCATTTACAACCACTAGGAAATTAATTCACTAACTTTAATGCCTAGCAGATTGTCCACCACCTATCACACCAGAGTATTAAACTAAAATCATTTTACGTTAAAAGAAAATGACAGTTACGGTGGAGCACTTCTCAGGATCTTGCTCCACCTGTTAGTCCTCAGAGTATGTGCTGGGAATGTCTCTCAGCTACTCCCACACCAAGTTTCAGCCCCATCTCTGTAAAACATTGGCTGAGCTATAGCCATTTTTGCCTTGGCTAAGGTCAATGGGTTGCAGAGGCCATGTTGAATTGGGTTGACTTCAAAAAGTAATCAGTTGTAGATGTTCATCCAACGATTACCTTCTAAGCGTTTCGTTAAAGTGTGTCCAGTGGTTTATGAGATATTTTGCGAACAGACAGACTCAGTGAACATTTTCATGTTGTTACGGCCAAAGTTTTGAAGCAAAGCTCTCAGGTAATCTGTTAGGGCTCAGAGTACGAGCTGGAGCTCACTCTCAGCTACTACCACACCAAATTTCAGCTCAGAATCTGTAAAACTTATAAAGTTATAACTGTCGCGTTTGCTCGGGATGGATAGAAGCGACGGCCATCTTGAATCAGGTTGACTCCAAATGCTAATCAGTTGAAGATGTACATCCGATGACCAACTTTTGAAAATGTCCCTGAAACCTTTCTGCTGGTTCATGAGATATTTTGTTAACACAACAGAAATCACACACAGGGAAAAACCACTGTCAACTGCTTTTCACCTTCTGGCGGCAGGCAATAATGAGTGATTCGGGAAAAAAAGTAAAATAGAATAAACACCCGTTGTCATTATTTTGTTTTATTGCACTTGTTAAAGCTATCATTTGAAATTAATGTCCCTTTTTAAATACGTCTTTGTGCAAACAAGTGTTTTTAAGCTTGTTGTTACATTTTGTCTACTGAATAATTCATTCATTCCTAAACTTACAAAACTATTTTTTTCCTAAAACATAGAAAGAAAAAAAATATATTACTGACAGTATTTAATGATTAGTTAAATGTAATTAATAAAAATGATATAATAAATAGCTTTTTATATTTTACTGTATTATTTGCTAAGAAATAAGATTGGTACCATGTTAATGTAGACAAACATCTTCCTTTTTCTGTGAAAAGTTGAACGAACTCAGCAGTGACTCATCTTGTACTCGGTTAATAAACACTTTTGCACTTGCAGCTCTAAACACCTACCAGTCTGATGGCTGTTTCCTGGGAAAAAAATAAATAAATAAAAAAAATGTCCTCCTACTCACGGAAAGTGATGCATTTCATGTTTACAGTGTATTTCAAATTCACACTAAGAAGACTGCACGGTCCGGGCGCTCCTGGTCTGCGTCAGAGCAGGAAAAGTCTCTGCATTATTGCGTCCTTGTGTCAGGTCCAAGTTGTAAATGTGACTGTTTGTCCCGCAGATCAGCTCCGAGGACAGCACAGAGACACGGTGACACATGCTGCACGTAGGAAGACGCTGCAGACACCAAGCGCCTGTTTGGAAGTTTGTGCGAAGTTCTCGGGCCTTCAATAGTCAGCGTGAGGAGACCGACCAGGCCTGCACGATGCAGCGCCATAAACAGTTAAATGGAAAGAACCGTGACTCGTCGTACTTGCTCCGTCCTCTCTGCTGCACGGTGCCCTCGGCCCGCAAAGTGTTTCGTGGTTTGACGCCAAGAGAGTGACCGTCAGCAGAGACACCTGATACACGATGTCCTGTTTAACTTCTCATGGCGGCGGCACACAACGCTCAGAAACAGGTTCTAGTTTGAAACTAAAGGCCGATCCGTCATGTTACCTGCTTGTTATTGTAACCGAACGTACATGCAAGCCTGACAGGTGATCTGATGAGAATTAAATCCTTGTCACCCTGCGTTTTCAGACTAAAACTGTGAAGAACGTCGTCATAGTCTGCAGGTTTTGTGTTTTAGTTTCCTTGCTCATCATGTTGTATTTATACTTTTTGTTTTGCTCTTTGGTCAGTTTTACCATCTGCTCTCGCCCTCACACCCGGTCCCAGTTTAATCACACCACAGGCACCTTGTCATTGGAGCAAGTGAAGCAGCTCCAGCCTCGGTGTTAAAACAGATTTGCTGTATGTAAATCTGACTAACTCATAGCCATTTTTTCTGTTGGCTAAGGTTGATTAGCTGTGGGATTGGGTGGACTGTAAATGTTAATAAATTGCAGATATTCAACAAAATTTTGTTGTGGTAGTAGCTGAGCATCATTCTCAACACATACTTTGAGCGCAACACATAGTGGAATACTTCTGAATGTATTTTAATGAAACTTTCAGAACATAATCATTGAATGTACATCTGCAACTGATTAACTTTTGGAGTCAACCTGATTTAAGATGGCCGCTACAGTTTATCTTCTTTAGCCAACACAAAAATGGCTAGAACTCATTCAGTTTAACAGGTACTGAGATAAGGTGTGGAAGCAGCTGAAGTCCTCCTCGACACATACTTTAAGTGTGAACAAATCTTGCAATATAACACGAGATCAACATCATTTACAAGTTTCAACCAACACCTCAAAAATTAGGCCTTTACAAATGAAACACCAGTCGCCTGTCTTTCATTTGTAATCAGCACACCTGTCTTCTCTCAGTAATCATCCTTCCCAATCCATATTCTCCTGGTTTTCCTCGGTTCTTTGTCAGTTTCTGTCTTCATTCATGCAGCTTGCCAGCCTAGAAGTTCCTTCGTTTTATGTGGTTTTATTATTAAAGGCGGTGGTGGCTTGGCGGTCAGTGCCCCAGTCTTGTAATCCTGAGGTTGCAGGTTTGAGCCCAGGTTGTGGCAGGAAGGGCATGCGGTGTAAAACAATTACAGATCATTGGTGCGAGTTTGCTCGCTGTGGCAACCCCTGAAGAAGGGAGCAGCCGAAAGAACTTTACTATTAAAGATTACCCCTGAGTCCCTACAAACTCAGCCTGTACACCACAGTCAGCTTTGAATGCAAATGTGTTAATACACATGAAAACTAACAGATAAGTTTGTTTTTATTAAGTAAAGTTTAACATTGTGGTTATAAATGGAAAGAGAACACTGTGACGGAGGACACAGTAAAAAACATTTCTGAAGAACTTTTGAAGTGTGCCAATACAGATACAGCCTGAAATTCCAACTTAGATCAACAATAGTAATTCAGGGCTTACATTTGTAATAATATAGGCTGATGAAATGTTAATGTCTTGATGTTTAAACTGTTGAAGTTTAAAAAAATGGGTTTACCTACTTAATTGTCAAAATCTCATTGTGTATATTGAAATGTTTTGTTGTTTTTTGGGGGGAATTCTGTCCACGTTGAATAATGTGCTGCTATCAAAAGTCACAGCACGCTACTCAAGATCAAGCTGCATGGTTTGATGTATTTTTTGTCTGGGTGTTTAAAAGCTGCATGGGTTCTTGTGACAGAAACAACAGAAAAACAGGCAAACTTTAATGAGGGTGCTTCAGTGCTTCTACATTAGCACCCTTAATTTCCCATCATAAGGTAAATTAACCTGTTTGTCCCACTGACCTTTGTCAAAATTATAAATTAGGTAAAGGACTAAAGTGCAGATGTGAAGTCTCTGTTAGCTGAGCTAACTGTGCAGCTCTTCATCCTAAAGTTAGCTTGCTATATAAATAAATGTACCTACCTAGCTACCTACCTAGTGAGACAGGGTTCAGCCATGAAGAGGAGATAGAAATCGCCTTTTTTAGATTTTTATAAAACTACTGCCCCCTCTTTTTCTGATTGTAAGTCACATTAAGAAAGAACAAAATCAATTCGAGAGTAAAATGAAGAATATTTAAAAGAGTATAATAATTGTAATTTAAGTCCCTGTATGCTGCTTAGAGCTCCCAGTGGGATTATTTACACTTAAAAGAAGTCTTTCAAAACAAAAAGTCTTCAAATTGGGCAAAATTTGTCCCAAAAGTAAAATGTTTGAAGAGGTCTAAATCTAGTTCTAGATGTCGAATAGGTGTATGCATTTAGCCAAGACTGGCAAAAATAAAAATAAGTAACAAATCCCGATTAAGCGTTTCCCCTAGGAAACTGGACTTTTGGGGTGGGGTTAAAGTAAAAAAGAGGAGACAGAAAAATGTAAAAACCACACATGAAAATAAAAACAACTGTGGGGAAAAAGGAATAAATAAATTAAAGAGACAAAAATGCATCTATAAGGAAAAAGAAAAACAAAGAAATATACTTTTATAAACAGTACAATTTAAATTATGTGCTTAAAAATATAATTTGTTGGAATTAAACTGAAAAAATAAATAATGTCAATTAAATTATAAAACATGGGGTAACGTTCTCCTTTTTTAATTTAATTGCTGCATTTTAAGTGTATTAATTAGGCCTTTTATTTATTTATTGAGCCTTTTATATATTTCTGCTTTTATATTTAATTCTGTCAGTGTTGGTCCTCCATAGGCATGAAGCTCTTGGGCTCCTTTGTGTTCTTGGACCTTCAGGAGCACCAGGAGTGGGAGAGCTCCTCCTGCTGCTCCTCGCAGCAGAGAAAGTGCTGCCATCAGAACCACTTTCAGTACGTTTAAAAAACATAGATATTCTTGCTCGCTTTGCAGGTTTTTGTGATATACTGTTTTTTTGCAGTCTGCTGCCGGGGGAGCGTTTGTTCACCTGCGTGAGGGCGTAACCACGCGACTCTGCGTTGGAGACCCTGACTATGAAACATATTTTGATCCGGTTTTTTTTTCCCCCAAGTTTGGCGCTTCATAATATGGAGGAGCAACCGCAGAGATAGCTCCCGACGCGATCTGGCGTCATTTAAATTATAATGACTACACGCCGTGAAAGTCCTGGGGAGGTGGGCAGACCCGTTGGCGGGGGGGAGCGCCCCCCCTGGACAATGGTAGGGGAAACGCTGTGATATAAGGCCCCAACTTGGATCTCCCAATTTCTGAGCTGCTTCCGAAGCACCATAACAAGATAAAACTGTCAACAGTTTATCTGCAGCATCGTCCGAATCGCTATTTGCTAATAGATTTGTCTCCTCCTGACTCTACGTCTGCAATTTTTGACACAATCAGGTGCCCCTGAATGCCACCATCTGCACTGTGACACTTCTTCTTTTTCCTCAGAAGAAACACTCCCTGCTTTGCTTTGCTCTGCATCAGGAGCGTCATCTTTTCTTCTGGCATCATCACGATCATGTCATGTCAAGATGCTGTTGCTGCTGATTTTGTTCAGTACAGTTAGTTTGCTCTGCCTGCCACCTGCATGTAAACCTGCATTTGGGTCCTTCTTCCAACATCCTAGACTACTAATTATAAGCGATCACTTCATGTCTCATTTACAATTGTCCGAACTCGTGATTTTACTGTGTATTAAAGTAAAAACTAAAAGGGATATGCACTTTAAAGCTAAACTGTTTACTGTTTACCGCACATTTTCATTTCCTTCTTCCCGCAGCAGTCGTCACTCAAGCTTTCATGTCGCTCACATCACTACAGCAGGACACGAGGACTCGTGAACGGAGGTTAGGTGGAGGTGAAGCTCCGTTGCCGCCACCTGCTCTACGCTTCTCTGAGAGCTGCTCCGAAGTGAAAACAAGCCCTCAGACATGGTGGCATGATTAGGAGGGTTGCAGGCACGTATCTGGGGTGGAGGGTATGAACCGGAAACAGAGCACAAGGTGGTGCACGAACCAACAACACCAAGATCGGATGAGGAAACAGAAAGACAGAAGCTCGGACAGCAGGCGGAGAGATGCAGGGAGCAGGTGAGGGGGTGAGAGGATGAGTGAAAAGACTAACTTACTTGCAGGACAGCTGGTTGATACCGTGTATAAAGTAACAGTCTCCTCCGTTGACGCAGTAGGCCTTCTCCGAATCATTGCAGCGCCGCACGTGACTCACGCCTGGAGGTGGAGTTGTGGTGGTCACTGTGACAAAGACGGAGGGGCAGGATTAGGTTTTGTGGTACACCACCTTTCAGAAATAAAAATGAAACCTTTTAACCTATGAAACTAGCATTTCTTGAAGGAATGCACATCACCCGCCACCTTGAGTGCCAGAGCTTTTACCAAAGCTCTCGTGTGATCTCAGCTACTACCACCCCAAATCTGACCTCATTATCTGTTCGACTGACTGAGTTAGGGTCATTTTTGTGTTTGCTAAGGATGATTAGCAGTGAATTGAGCTAGCTAGTCTAAAGGTAATCAGTTGAAGTTGTACAACCAATGATTACTTCCTAAAAGTTTTATTATATCCGTCCAGTGGTTCATGACAAATTTGGCTAACAGTCAAACAAACAAACACACAGAGACAGACAATAACGTGACTGCCTGCTTTTCATGGTGGTGGGTGATATTAAGTGTGAATCTCTGCCGTAGAGGACATTCCAATAGGTGTGTAAATATATAAATTTAAAGGGTAATACGGGTTTAAGCTCATCAATCTGGATCGATCCAATCAGTGCTTTGAGATTCAGTGCGAGTGATACAGTTTTCTCTAACATAGATGGTTTGGGTTTTTTTTTAAATAAGAGAAAAAAAAAGGTGTTGCTGCTTACAGATCTGCACACTGATTATGCTTGTGGCGTTTTCTTGTCCTAAGGAGTTCTCAGCCACACACGTGTAGTTCCCGGAGTCTTCCACACGGACGCGGCTGATCTGCACCTTTGAGTTTTTTCTTCAGAGACGAAAGAAGAAGAAAGAAAGCGACAGGAAGAGGAGAGTGGCACAAAGTATATATGAAGCTGTTACAAAAAAAAACCCAGATTGTTTGACTTTCATCTCCAGCTCGGTTGAGCAGTAGGACTAATTCTTATATACAAACGCTGCTCGTTATCGGCAAAGTTATTAAGGCTGTAATAACTAGAAGTTCAAAGAAGAAAAAACCAACAAGACAGCCTTTAAAAGATCCAAAATATGGATTGTTTAAAATTAAACGCAGCAGGTTTGACAATACTTTGCCACAAAAGACATTCTTTTTTAACTTAAAGCTCCTTTAAAAAAGAAAATTACATGCACATGATTTTTGCATCAGTTAAGAATTAAGAAGAGTTCCCAGTTTGTATTCTGGTATTTATGACATTTAGCTGTAGTTTCTGAGGCATTAAAGACCATTTTTATCTTCAAGAGCAGAACTTAAAAACCGCTCTTCTGTATACTCCTCTGCACATGAAGTGATGCAGCTTTAACTTGAAACTTTATTCAACTTATCTAAAAAACGAAGAAAAAAAAAAGGAGTTCAGTTCCATTTTCCACCAACAGCAGCAGATCTGCTGAAAGGTGAAGCCCTAAGAAAATGAGTTTACTGCTACCTTAAAAAGTAAACGGTAGAATAAAAGACTCACTTGTTGGTTTTTATTTTGAGGTCTCTGCCTTTCTGAAGCTCGTGTCCATCTTTGTACCAGCGGAAAGTAGGGCTGGGGTTCCCCGACGCCTCGCACTTCAAGTACAGCTTGCCTCCTTCCAACAGAGACTGACCTCGCATCAGCCGCAGCTTGGGAGCCGAAGCTGGACATTGAGAGACACAGAGAGACAGAGTGAGACACGGACGACGAAAAGAAAAGACAAAGTACTCGGAGGCAGGGATAGGAACACCTAAACTAGCATTTTTTTTGAGAAAAACTGGAAAAGTCTTCTTTTGTGAGTCTAAGTGTTTCTGTGAAGGAAATGCTATTAGAGAACAGTTGAGGAAACTGGTCGGAGTTCACCTCAGCAACGGGGAAAAGGAGCAAAGAAAAAAATAATACCAACAACAAAATCCCTACAGAACTGGAACATGTGGGTTTTTCTGTCTGAACCCAGGAAACAGGTTTTAACCCTCAAACAGCTCCTTGAAGGCGTGCCTTATACTGACGTCCTGTCAGAATGCTTTCACTTTGCAAAAAAAAAAAAAAAAAAGATCCACACTCCAAAGGTCAAAAAGTCAGCAATAAACACTGCTAGGACAAACTGAAAGCACGTAGAGAAGAAAAATCCTGCCTCAGAAACTCTGCAGAAGGTTTTTTACCAGAATCGTCTGTGTGTGTATGTTTGAGTGTGTTGTCTGTACTTGGAGACTTTTACTCTTTTCTCCTTTAAAACTCCAACAGACAGCACACAGGAGCTGAAGCAAAAGAGGCTACTCAGCACCATCTGCTTACATTTATGCACACTCTCACACACACAGCATATGATTTTACCCACATCTAGCCGTCTACTTATAGGAGCTTAAAATAGGGTTGTGCGTCTCTGGTTTACAGACAACAAGTTGATTCATTAAAGATACGTGGATGGCAAAAAAACCTATACGATCAGCTTTTAGTCAAGATGCAATGCGGTTCAATATGAGTTTGATTCATCACTCTGGGATTCAACAATTCAATACAACAAAACAAAGGAATGAGTCTCTCAGTTGTTCAGACTAATTATTTACTGCCAAACAAAACCATCACAAACAAATGTTGTTGTAAAATTACAAAACACTTTCATAAAACCTGAGTAACAATTAATAAGCAATACACAGAAATCAAAACCGGAGCAAAGTTTATAAACCTGCCAGGCAGCAGATGTGTTTAACGCCCCTTCAGTAACTCAGCAGTGAGCAGCGAATGTGTGGTCTACATTATAAACAATAAAACAAAACAAAACCTTTTCTTTCGGGAACGTTAGCTGATCTGATTGGAACGTTGCAATCTGAGGTAAAATGATAGTCAGTGAGGACCGTTTTTTTCCTGCTTTGTGTGGCTACTTTAGCTGTGAGGAAAACTTTAGTTTAGCGTCATGAAATCCTCCCCTGCTGCTAATGAGAGATAGTGCCACTGGAGCTTTTAGCAGCTCAGTAAATGCTGTTAAGCAGATAGTTACAAAAATAAAAGTTTCTCACTGAAAAAAGTAAACATAGAGGATTTGTTCTTCATATACAAACCAAACCACTGACATACAGCAGGGGAAGGCAACCCTGGTCCTCGAGGGCCACTATCCTGCATGTTTTACTTGTTTCTCTGCTCCAACACACCTGATTTGAATCAATGGGTGATTAACAGGCTTCTGCAGAACATGAGGAGGTCATTTAACCACTGAATCAGGTGTGTTGGAGCAGAGAAACAAGGAAAACATGCAGGATGGTGGCCCTCCAGGACCAGGATTGGAGAGCCCTGCTATAAAGGATCTCAAAAATTGAGGCTTGAAGGGAGACAGCGGGGACACTTGGTCTAGGAATAATATATTATATTACAGTATATTACTTTATACTTTTTACAGTAGATGCTTGTAAAATTTTAATAAAAGATCATTAAAAACTATTAAAAGTGCAGACTCAGTGCTGTGAAGGGCTTTAAAATCCAACTGAAACATCTCAAGAAAGTTGTGTGTTAAAAAGGACTGCAGCAGAATAAAAACTGTCTGTCTTACATTTTTGATAAAAGAGGAAGTTTTGAAATGGGCCTAAAATTTGAATGGACAAATGAGTCAAGGTTAGGTTTCTTCAGCAACGGCTGCACAACCAAAACAGGCTGGAACAAAACCTGAACTGAGACCGCTGGTAAAAATCTCCAAAACATCAAAGCCAACACGTTTAAAAATACACATTAAAAACTAAGTTGGTGTACAAATCATTTGGGCAGGAGGATGTCTTCATGTTCTTGACTATTTTCTCCAGCTGATTAAAGCGCACAGGCTCAAACTACTGAAAGACAGACGAACATGTGACGGTGGCTGATGGTTCACCTGAAGGCTGGGAGATCAGTGATCGGAGGTTTTTGAGTCTTTTTAGTAAAAAAACTGCTGTTCCAGAGGAGTTCTCAGGACATGTAGATGGAGGGGTATTCAGAACAGAGCTGATGGTGGCAAAAAGAACCAGAGGATTGTGGGAATTATTCACAATAACACTAGAAAAGAAATAGGCTTTTTCAGCTTTAACAATGTCCTGATACCGGAACAGACTCTTAACATAATAAAAGACACTTCTAGTTGATCTTTTTTCCACTTTCGTTCAGCTTTCCCTGCGTTCTCGTCTGGCAGAACCAGGGATGTCATTCGTCCAAGGTTCAGACTTTGGTTTGGGTTGGACAACTTTAAACAGAGCAATAACATCGAGAATCCTTTGAAATTTAAGACAGAAATTAGAGGTAATCTCCTCAGTATTAAAACCACTCTAAAACCTCGTTAAAAGCACCAGAACACTGTTCAGCAGCTGATGTGTTAAAAACACGACATTGTGTCGGAATAATTAGGACATTGTTTTGTCTTCCATTCATTTCTGCAGCAGACTATAACCCTAAACCCAACCATTACCCATCCATGCCTATTCTTAACCTAAACCTAACCCCGAACCCAGAAATGGCATTTTATTGTTCTAGGATGGGGATTTGATCCCCAGAAAGACTACGGTAGTTGGTTATACCAAAAAAGGTCCAAAAAGGAGACAAAAATAGGTACACACACACTCTTACATGCCACAATATTAGCCCATTACAAATGTGCTTGTTTGGTGCTGTATAAGTACACTACACCTGTAAAGTACAAATCAATAATAACAACAACAACAACAACCTGTTTTTCAGTCTCAGTGACAGAATAAGCAAGAAATCCAAAAGTGAACACAGAAAAACAAACAAAACCTCTCAGTGGAGCCAAAACGTAGATCCTGCTTTAAGTTCCATCTAAGCAGCTTGTAGTTATGTAAGCAGGACCGAAGCTTGATTTTTGTTTTCTGTAGAGTCACAAGAAAAGCAGCGGTACATTCTTAAAATCCAGTTTTCACATTTGGTGAGATTTAGTCCTGTCACAGACACTTACTTCTGATGTACGAGTCCACGTCACTGCAAAGTAAATCATCTCAGAACCACCAGCTGCTGACTCCCCCTCTCGCTCCTCAGCTGCTGGCCTTAAAATGACTCCTGCTGAAGAATTGCACCCGGTGTCACAGTCATCATATACTTTTAGAATAATTTGCCTGCTATTTTGGTAGTTTCCTGACCAGGGCCGCAGATGTGACAGTCTCAATGATGACTCGGTTTAATGTTGAGTCTTGACACGACTCAGGATTAGATCAGGGGATCGAAACCCCTCGTAGCGACAAGCTGAAAGGGTTTTATCTCCTCACACTTGCTCACATTCACTTGTCATGCTGGGTTCTGAGACCCTGAAGGGGGGGGACAAAGGTTTGACTTGACTTACTCTTATTGTACAATTTCATTTTAAGGGTAGTAAAACAGCAACTTCTTATGTTTGTTACACAAATGTTAACAATAACAGTTTATGGACATCATTCAAAATTTTGTTTTGGAGCATCAATTTAAGTATGTAGCTGTACACATAAATCAAGTTTCAGTACGTATCTTGGTTTTAGAGTCATAGTTCAATATGGGTTTGGTATAACAAGTAATAAAAAACAAATGCCAAACTGTTTTTTTCCCCCCACTTATTTTAAACAGAAACTAACCCTCCCAGGCAGAAACATAATCCACCTTTTCAGGTGTGGAGGTCTCTAAGGTAGCAGGTGATGCACAGCAGGGCAGGAATAGAAAGCGGATAACTTCACTATAAATTTAAAAACATACAAAAGTCATATTGTTCTGTCTTATTCATCCAATTTGCACCTTAAACAGTGTCCTACAAGCAACGTGCTGAACACAAAGTTTGATAAACTCCAAAACTGAAAGGGATCTTTCTTTTCTTAAATAAATAGTACAAAAAGTAAGAGCAGTTTTGAATAATTTGGCCTAAAGTTGATGTAAAATCTGATGTAAAAGGCAACACAGGTGCTGAATAACACCTCCCAGTGTGCAAACACTACATAAGTAAACGTCAAACGCTCACACCTGACTTCTCGGCTAGCTGAGAGCGAGTGTGCCGTTCATACACGGTTTGTGTTTATTAAACATCTGATGAACTGTTTTACTGTGTTTATTACATACCAGAGGGTGTGTGAATTATGATCCTTGTGGAGATCAGCGGGAACCCAAAGCTTTTCCACGCAGCTGGTTTGAAATGAAACAGGCAAACCTCCAAGCTGCTGCGTTTCATCGGAACTCGTCATTCTTGCTTTGCTTCAGTGTTGAGTGTTTTAGATCGTATCTTCCTCTACCCCTTTATGTCGCAGCAGTTTAAAAAAATGTGGGCCCTGTTCTAGTTGAGTGATCGCCTGTGACTAACGAATTCTTCATCTGATTGCCCCCACCGGACCCCAACGATCCAGTACAAATGACACGGCGACAAATTATGTTACTGGTGGCAAACATAATAAACTGTACTAATGACAATTTTTAAAATTACAATTCAGACTTTTACAAAGGGCTGTTATTCTAACAAGTTGAAATAAATATAAAGTTTTGGCCTTTTTTTTTTAAAGAAGTCTATGTCTTCCCATAGTTTCAACCCAACATCAGACTTGGATTTCTGAAAGCTCCCTCTGTTGTAGACATGGACTAAATATTAATAGACTTTCCAGTCAGAGGACGATTACAGCACTACATCTGAGTGAACAGAACCGGAAGAAAACAGACAAAAACTAACCTAAAGACGCTCTTCTGTCTCTAAGATAAAGACTCGATGCTCTTGACCACTCCAACCTTTTTGTCCACAGCCTTTGTGAGTTTTTCTAAAGTTGGAACATGTTATTAATGCAGCTTCAGAAACTAAGAAAACAATGACAGTTTTAAGCTTTTGAATTGGTTCTTTGTTAACTTTTTCATAAAAAATGAGATTACTGCTTCAATAAAAGTAATTAGAACTAGCAGTAGTAACTCCTTGGACAAACTGTGGATACATTTTGCTGAAGAGCCTTTGAAAACTAATATGATCAGAGTTATTCTTCTTGCAAATACAACTAAAAACAGGGTTTAAAAACAAGAGTGATGCATTTATATGATCAGCCACTACTGATTAACATCTTTTTCGACTTTTTCAGTCTTTGTTTATGACTCGTTAAGCAGTCAGATAAAAAAGATATAAGAAC
Organism: Kryptolebias marmoratus; assembly: GCF_001649575.2. Classification (NCBI taxonomy): domain Eukaryota; kingdom Metazoa; phylum Chordata; class Actinopteri; order Cyprinodontiformes; family Rivulidae; genus Kryptolebias; species Kryptolebias marmoratus. The sequence goes on from NC_051438.1 coordinate 8,206,680, forward strand.
CTATTTATTAAAAGTTTATGTCTATAAAAATAATCTTTAGAGCCGAGGTAATAGAAAGGCAGCAAAGAGAGAGTAATTGTGCGTTCTATTTGTGCTTGGAAGTCAGAAAAATCTACTGGAATGTTTCCTAAAGCTGAAATTTTGATAAAAAGTGTCCGATTTCTGACGAGCCACGACTTCAAAACCCAAAATGGCTGACTGGTACGTGAAAAGCTATGATACCATCAGTGATAAACTTGTTCATTTCTGTCTGTTTGCAGAGACAGTACTGTACTGCAACGTTTAGTGAAAACGTCATGTGTTTGAATACACAAATGCAGAGAAATACATGTTATCTGCTTGTAATGCTAACAAAGATTAGCCAGGTTACTAAGAATGAGAATCAGTGAACCCTGCTGTTTGCTCTGACTCACAACCGGAACACAGTCAGGTCAGGATCGACTTCATTCCCAAATCTGAGTTTAAACTTCCAAGCAGGGGCGGACTGTCCATCAGGAGCACCGGGACATTTCCTGGTGACCTGGCTCGGTTCGGGTCACACTTGCATTTCGTGCGGCTCATAGACTGAGCAGCAGCAATGGGGAAAAGACAGACAGGCACACACACCTCCTCGCCCCTGCCTTTCTTTTCCTTCTTTTCACAGCCGTGAAAAGACACATAACAGGTGCGTGCTCGCCCCCAATGACCTGTGATGACTCGTGCACGCGCGGGTCGTATGTTCACGCCTCCCTGTACGTTCAGCTTCTGTCCGGTTTGGGTCACATGGCTTATAAAACGGGGGGATATAAAGACCCAAAGCAAAGTGCTGTAAGGTTGTGTTTGTTCATCAGGGAGCAGGTGAGACGGAAAAGTGAAAAGCTGGCTCAGCCTATCAGAACAACGAGATTAATGAGATTAGTTTCACTTTGAGGAACCTAAGGGCGCCAAAACTCACTTAATAGAACAAATGTTTTACATTTCTACAAAGGATATCACAAATTTAGAATATAGTTAACAAATAGGATCTGAAAAAAATGTCCAAAAATTCTGATTTTCTGTATCCTTCATAAACTCCACTAATAAATGATCTGAATATTATAATCCTTGTCTTATATTATTTTATTTAACCTTTGTTTTACAAGGTAAAATCCCATTGAGATTAAGAACATATTTGTTGTTTTATGAACATAGCCAAATGCATACAAATAGTCAATTAGAGAAAATGATTACTTTCTTTTACACAAGTCAGTAAAGATTTGTTTAATGTTATTGTTGTTTAACGTTTAAAATTAGTGTAATGTTATAGAGAATAAATGGAGACATCTGCAGTGCACCACCTGTGTATCTCTCATTTGTTGTATGAAACTATGATTGATTTTCACATTCCTAGTGAGTTTAAAAGGGTTTATGCAGAGCATAACGCAGGGCAACATAATTTTAGTTTATGTGATTTGAGTATAGATTATTACACCACAGCAGAAACATTTATATTGTAGGTATTCAGTTGATGATGTGTGCAGATGGGGTGCATTTAAAGCTCGCTCAACTTAACTCCTTGGTTGTTTGTGTTAATCGGGTGGTGGTGGCCTGGGATGGATTAGGAATGTCCCAACCAAACTTTTTCTTGTCCCTGATACCAATCAAAGTCATTTACTTGTATTATTTTGCTTTTTATCACAGCACAGATTTGCACATTAGATACAAGTACAATATAGTTATTAAAATCATGTTCATCGGCACCTCAGTAACTCTAAACCGCTGTAAAGAAAACAAGTGTTCATGTTGTTCCTCAAGTTGTTTTTTTATTTAAAATTCAGTCCCCTTTCCTTTAATCCTTTGTGCCCTAACGCTGTCAAGTGACTCGTCACTTCTCTTGAGAGTTCTCTCTAAAGTGTGTTGCTTCGCCGTGTTAGCTTTGAGAGTTAGCTGGGTGAACTCGGAGTACCCAGCCGAGTGTTTGGATTTTAAATGGCCAATTAAATTGGTTATATTGAATGCAGTTCAATCGCTTCTGTGACGAGAAATACCTGAATTGCAAACAGTCAGTAAGCAACTAGCTGCTCAGCTGTTCTCATTTTGTACTTTACTTCCACATCGCAGAGACGTTGGTATGTTCCCTCGTACTGTTTTATAACATCTGTGTTACGGACCGGCTGATGTAAAACCATAACCAGAAGGCCAGCAGACATCCAGAGGCAGTCAGCTACTCTGACACTGACCAATGAAAGACTTAAGACAGGAAGAGGAGCACTAGTAACTTGGGGTCTGTTTGACCCGAGGGTTAAAGCACACTGCACAATTTGTTGACATGCTTAGGTGCAAGAACTGAGCTGAAAACAAGCCAAAAAGCAGCAAAAATGAGAAAAAAGTTGAAAAACTTTTAGAAAATCTGAAAAACTGTCAATCAAAACAACTTTAAATCAAAAGCAATAAACATTATTGTCCGTCTTTCATTTTCAGGTTGGAAAGTCTGCTTGCTTGAATAGAATATGTAAAGAAACAAGGGGTGGTTTAAAACATTTGCACAGCATTTGCACAGCACTGTGCAAATGTTTTGGCCATAATTATTCAGCTTGTGGTCTGACTGAAAAATACCAAACGCAGCATCAAACCGAGTGTTCCCAAAGTTACAGAAATCTTCCAGTTCGGACAATATAAAAAATATTTACAAGCCTTTCTTTTCCTGTTATTTTGACAAAAATGAGTAAAGTCAGAGCTCACCAGTTTACTCTCCATGACAAATTGTTTTCCAAAGGGTGCAGAGCAGCCTGCCTGCTGTTTGTATCCAGTATTTTGCTTTGGATCTTTTGAATGAGACAATAAGGAAATCATGGGAACTGTAATCTAATAACAATGTACCATATGTGGAAAAAGAGATGAGATTTCACAAAAGGGATGGGGCAACGTTGGGCTAATTCCAGCAGCACGGATTTGACATTTAGCTCCGCAATGACAAAATACCTCTGAGAATAATAATCTCTGTTTGTACTGCACTTTTCAAAAGCAAGTTACAAAGTGCTTCGCTGGATGTAAATACTTTAAAACAGATGAACCAAAACACGGCAAGGGGACGCAAATGAAACAAAAAGGCGGATACAAATGAAAGATGCCTCCTGAACAATGATTTCATGGAGGCACTGCAGCGTCAGGAACACCTGCATAAATCTGACATCACAACAAGTCTGTTGGAAACCTGTGTGAGAGTTAATGGAGGCAGGTGTTAAATGGAAACGGAGGCCTCTGCAGATCCAGAGGGTTTTGTGAAGCTTGGTAAAAAAACAACAACACACAACTAAAGACACACAGGAGCAGAGGAAGGAGGACGGCCACACATCCAACAAACAATCAATCTGTGGATCAATCCCGTCCAAACAGCGCTGTAATTCTCTCCAATCAATTCTTGTGTCAAAGAGTCAGTTCAGTCCCATTTACAAACCTGAAAAGTCCCGTGCCACATGTCGGTCGGAGGGCTTCCCACGAACACAACACCTGGGGGGGGGGGACACATTTCTGACGTTCTCACTGAGACCCAGGTGAGGACGCCGAGACGTTTTCATGTCTGTGCGTCCTCGTCAGAAGAATCTACATCAGCCTAGCTGAGGCTAAGGCCCGATAAAGATGGAAGATGCTTTGCTTAAAAAGGTGAAAATGGGACAAAGTGAGGAACAGTCACTAAACACACATAAGAGATGCATTCGAACCCAAACATCTCCAGCAAGATTCAAAACCGAACTCTGAGCGGATCAGAGAAGCTCGAATTACAACACGCAGGCAGCATTTTTATCCTTACACAAGGAAATATATATTTTTGATCTTATTAATATTCTAAAAGTTACAAATGTTTAAAAAAGTTTGAAATGATTACAGCACTGACTAAATAACTAGAGGTTCGGCCAACATGAGATTTTAATTTTTTTTTGGCTGATACAGCTGTGAATCTTCAAAAGACGGGGGTTTTGTTCATCGTGTATTTTTCTTTTTTTTTTTAAATACAACAATGTCAGCCAATTTTATTCAGTCTGCCAATTGAACTATCTCTGAAAATGACACCTGGTTGTCCTGATGCCGAAAGGAAGCACAGCGTGACTAAAGTTTGAAATGTCCACTTAAAACATGCGAACATGGTTAAGTAAAGATCATGGCTGGAAACTGAAACAGTCAACGCCATGTAATGGGAAAAATACTGTTTCAGTGATTCTTGCTGCATGTGACCACCATGTTTTAGTTTAGTTAGGAATGCCTTCATTCTTATCCCTATAGGGTGCCAGGATGTATGTGTTATCTGGTCCTTTTGTTCCCCCCTGATCCCTCCTGACTGTATGGAAATTTACCAGTATGTGCCTCCTTAATTACCCCCCCTTGTGATCAACTATCTGACCCTTCTGTTCCCCCCTGACCCCTCCTCATCCTACAATGGTATAAGAAGGGGGCACTATCTGTAATGCTTCAGACTCACTCTGTTGACTCACCTCAGCACAGTGATTCTCAGCTATATAGCTTAAATAAATTATCCTAAGACAAAACTTCGTTGTCCTCTTTGGTAAAGAAAATTCCATAACAACCATCAGAGCAAAATGCAGGACATTGGGGCACAATTGGAAAATCTGAATAAAATCCATTGCAGGTTATCGTGGAACCTGTTGTAACGATTTGGCTTGTTGGCCTGGAACATAAAACTGTGACTATATTAAGCAGCTTCAAGGGTTTTTTGTTTAATTGGTTTTAATAAAAACAGCCATCTATGGTAAAAAGCTTCAACACAACAGCCAGCGGCCACAATGGTGATCTGCTTGAAGCCGCACCGGGCGCGTCCTCAATCCTCACCTGCACAGGAACGTCCAGTTAAAGAGATCAAGCCGAGCCCGACCGCTGCAGTACCACCGCTGGGCCAGTGAGGATGCAGATGTGGTCTAACAAGTCTGGGCTTTCCCTAACAATAGAACTTCAAACTTTACAAAAGGGACAGGCGATGCAATAATAATACCGGATCAGGATTAGAACATGAGACTGGGCAAAAAACATTACCGTCTGGTGGCCAATAAAACCTGTAGTTTCACTACCAGGAGGTAGAAAAAGAGAAGCTAAAGTTCACAGGAACTCACAGATGCTTGTATTTACTTTGAATATAATAATTTCTCCTCGCCTGATTGTTGAACGCAGCTTTCATAAACGGCGTCAACAGAGCTGTTCCAGCCATGTGTGTTTGACGCAGCCGAAACATTTCCTGTTATTAAAGTCTAATTTAATAGAAGGGGTACCTGCACTCTGGAAGCACGGCTCACTTTAACTTTATTAGAAAGAGTTGAAGCAGTCCAACTCTTCACTGGTTGGACTCATTTCCTTCTCATGGTTTACCCAGGAGAAGGAAATGAGGGATACTTGCATATACAGAAAAGGGACCCGTAACGTATTTATCTATTCACATTTAACTTTATTACAGCTGTATGCACCATGACCTTTTTGAATGTCATGAAGCCCATTTAGGTTTACTAATGGAATTACAAGCAGGACTGCCCTTAAAACAACAATAAACATTTGCCAGCTGTAGCATTAAAAATGTCATCACTTTCTTCCCCTTCTTCAAAAACAGGAATAGGAGAGATAATTTTACATGTGTTCAGAGAAATTCGGGGCAAAAAATGACATTATTTTGAAAGTTTTTGGACTATTCCTCCTCAGCTGAGTGAAACTTTAAGGGTTTTCTGAAGCTGGTGAAGCAACAAGAAGTAAAAACCAGCTTTAAGCAGCTGGTTACCAGTGAGCCAAGCCCCCTCTGGGATGCACACCATCGAGCAACGTGAGGGCTTTATCTGCTCGAAAATATTTAAAATAAAAAGGCAAATCAACCTTCATGGACGTGGCATCCATTTCTTTGTGAGTGTTAAACCATCAGGTTGACTGAATTACAACAAATTCCCTTTATGATTGAACTCATTTCAAGCATGTATTGCTTTGGGTATTCTAACGTAATTATGAGTTTGTCCTTTAAAGTTCTGGTCGACAGAAACCATGTTCCCCGATGATGAATAACACTGTGGGAGACGGACATTCCACATATGTTTACTGTAAGGTCATTTAAGTAGACCGAAAACATGATCAAAGACCTTCTCGAGTCTATTAGATAAATCAACCCAAAGCAATGTAGGAAAATGGTAAAAAGTATAAAACTCCTACAAAGGCTCAATGTTACATTTGAGGAACGAAAAAGCATAAAAGTAACAGTTATGGGACATTTTTAGAGCGTGGAGTGTTGTGATGAACGTGTGATCTAAGCTCACATTTCTGCACATGAATCAACCGGAAAAGGCCTGAGAGTGGCGCCGCAATCAGTGATAATTTGCGCTTCCTTTATTAACTTGTAAATGAAGGATGTTTCTACATGGAATGATAATAAAATTGCCCATATATTGCATATAGTAAGAAACTGTTTTAATATTTAAAAATAGGCTTGACGTGACTGAAAATCTTTCCACTAATTGTTATACATTAAGATTAAAAAAAAGCCTGTGGATTTAATCAGAAGTTACAGCAATCTAGCAATATATTTTTTTTGATTTACCCCTTTAAAAATGACAAAAAAAACTATAGTAAAATTGGCAAAATTCAAAAATCCTCCCAAGTGCTTCACCCAAGAATCATGAGGGGAGAGGAGGGGTACACCGTGGACAGGAAGCCACTCCATCACAGGGTCATCCATAGTGACACAAACAACAATACAAACAGGGTTGTGCATCGAGTCTCCAGAAGCTATTGGAATCAAGACTAACATGCCAATTCTCCTGAAATTGTTCAAACTTTTAGATTTCGATTCCTAGTTTTGATTCCCGGAAGAAGAAGCCACAGAACAGTCCTAGTCACATGACTAAATTAAATTGCTCTAGCGGGAAAGATGCGCTCTCTCTGGGACTTGTTTTAATTTGTGTCAAATGTACAGACTTCAAAGTTTACACCAGTTTTTAAATTATGTCGATAGGCCGCGTGAAACCAAAACTAAGATAAATAATTCACGCAGCGTCTTTTTCTGAAAATCATCATCATATCTGAAGCATGTTAGAGCAAGAGGCAGCGGCAAAGACTGAGAGTTCGATCATTCAATCTCACCCCCAACCCCACCGAATAATAACTTTTGAGGCAAAGTTATTAGTTAATTGACAAACAATCTACAGGAAGAAGAAGAAGAAAGAGGCACAAAAGTTAAAGGAAGCTCGGCGGCGACAAAACAAACAAAAAACAGTGAGAGTGGGAGTAAGAGTAATGAGATTTGAGATATTTACCAGGTTTGGATTTTATATTTAGGGTGTACTTTAGTGTGATTAGTGTTGTCAGAGTTAGTGAGTTTGAGTCGACCCATTGCTAATGTCAGCCAGGAAGTTCACAAGACTCCGTAATGTGCTGCTCCGTTCACCATAACATCCAAGAGAAAGCCGTTGGTCGCCACAGAAAGGTTACAGCGCATATTGTGTCTACAAAGAATCAGAATTGAGAATCGTTAGGAACCAGAATCAAAAAGAGGAACCAAAATTGTTCAAACAATGCCCAACCCTAAAAACAAACAAGTTTGTATTTCTATCCTTATTAGAACATTGTATTGACTTCCATTGGTTTCTACAGCTTAATGGCTGCTACAAACAAGAACTGTTGTCTCTTCCTGGGCATAGCTGTAGCTTCAGAGGGCTGGGGCTTATCTTCACTGACGTTACACACTGACCAAGACATCAGACCTCCACTGGACTGACACGAAAATACACACAACACATCCATACCTGGGCTCAGTGCAGATTCACCTATTAAATGACAATTCCTCCTTTGGATTCTGGCAGAAAATATATGAAGGTTCAAAAAGAAACATGGAAGTTCTACAATAAGGTGACTGCTGCACCTTCATTCAGTCCTTGTGCTGATATAAAAACATTATAGGAGGCAAAGTATAAGCATCAAGCCCTTTATTAAGTATTCACCCTTTGTTCTTCCATTCATTCTTCTTCTCCTGTTCACAGCTCCACCCACAGCTTTGAAAAGACCCACTCAAAAATACATCAGAACATGTGACTCTATCAGGAGTTCTGACCTATGACTTGGTAGCAGTAGATGATACGATGTCGACAAAATTCACAAAAATGAAAAAAAAATTCCTTCATAGACAACAATGGGACTTTTGGTGTAATGAGAGAGAAAAACCCATCCCTCTTTGGAGCTCTGCAGTTCAGGACTACTTCACAGTAGAAATAACAATCCATCGATGCTCATCAGGAACAGAAAGAGAGTTATATTCTCACCAGATTGATGAGCTAACAGCTAGTCAGAGCAGGGCCAAGACCAAAGTGGATTGCTGTGTCTTAAAAACAACTCCAATCTAAAAAGAAATCTAGCAGTTTATGCAAACTCTGTTTTATAAAGGTTTCACATTACAAGCAATATACATGCAAGCACAATATTGTAGTGGCAAAAGCAAGAAGCTGCGACACGTTGAGCAGGAACAGTATAATATTTCTACAGGAATAACCATCTCCTGTGTATTTGACAGTGGTGTAAAGGTTTAAAATAGTGTTCAGTTGAACTACTATGAAATGTTTTGAGGTTTGAGCTGTTTTAGGATGGTAATAATCCACTTTTTGTCTTGGCTAACTGTTAGCTCGTTAATTCAATGAGAATTTAACTCTATTTCTCCAAACTCAGGTTGTTGAAGGAGCCGATGGGGGGGTTAAATCCTAGTCTGTGACGCATCGCATCGCGAACATGTTAGATTCTGGACCAATTTTCAAATGTCAAAAATCTATTTTGTTAATCTGTGCTGCCACTTTAAGAGAGTCGGCAAAGTCGTTGCTGTGCTGTTTGTCCCAGCAGAGTCTCACTGTGGCGTCCTGCAGTAGAAACGCGTTGCAGGAAAGCTGTTTTCACTTCTTCGTCTTCTTTTCTTCACTGAACCCTTAAGCATATGTGAAACGAGTCAGAATGAGCTCAGGTTGCTGCGCAAAAAACACAAAAATTTGTGTAAAAATTAGTCTATAAAGACATCTAGCAATCACTGTGACTAAAATAGGATGCAATCTTCCTAATCCACCTTTAGATCAAAGTTTTCTAACAGGTGTGACTTCTGTTCTGAAATAAGCCTTTTAATTTTCTTTGAAACCATTTTTGTTTGCCAGTTCCCATATTGTCAGGAAATCCCATCGTATAATGTCTGGCGTCACTGTGAAGCTCGGGGATTCCCCTTTTTAAACATCGGGCTCCCGTTGAAATTACTCCAGACCAATCAAGAATCCAGTTTTCAAACCAGCACTCATAAGCAAAACTAGCTTATTGCCAGATTTCAACAAACTACGAATCATTTTAAAGTTTTTGAGCTGGAGCGTTAGAAAATAATGTTGTTGTTTTTCTTTTTCGCTGCTACGTTCTGCAGCAAACTCACAGTACAGATTTGGCAACTGTTTTACAGCCGGATACCCTTCCTGGCACAACCTGGACTTGAACCTGCAGCCTCAGGATTACAAGACCACCGAGCTACCGCTGCCTCTAGAATCAGAAAATATGACTCAGTGTTGAAAAATTCCCCGTCATGACCCACTTTGCCAACACAGGTCACATAAGTCTGTTAGTAATGACTTTGAAACTATTAGTTTGTGTGCATCTTTCTAAATTTAGAAATGCTAACTGTGTTAGCTTTTCTTTGGCATTTTCAATGTTACGTTAGCATCTGGTCACCAGCCTGTGATTAATAGGGTTTTTTTGAGATATGTTATTGTGCACTCTTTATTTAGAACATTTATGTAAGATAAGCCGTAGTCATTTAAGTTTCAAGGTAACTGAAATGCACCAATAATCATTTTACAAATGCATGGCAGCCTCCTGAATCCTATCTGAACCGAACTGTGAAGGTACCTGAAGATTCCCAGCCCTACACCAAGTAAGATATTAATCATTCATAACTTTTACACAGAGCCTCACTTCAAACAACCTAAATTATTGGGTTTATTAGGTTTTAAAGGAGCTTGCAAAATAATTCCCTCCATGCCTAAATGGAGAATGTGGAGGAGAAACTCTGGAGCTCCATGTGCACAAACACAATTAGAGTAGCTTCACACATCCCACACAGAACAGACACCAAGCAAGCCTTAACAAGCCTCACTCAGTTAGCTGCAGCAGCAATTTACACCCCGGCGGAGATTTTCCCACAGCACTCCGAGTGTGTGTGTGTGTGTGTGTGTGTGTGTGTGTGTGTGTGTGTGAGTGCGATGCACGCGTGTACAATCCATACGTGGGATTGTCTGCAGAACACGTGTGAGCGAAGCGGCTGACCCAGGACCTGCATGTGGCAGAGAGTGATGGGAGGGCTCCTCGGCGAGAGCGCAGAGGGGGGCCGGAGAAACAGGGGGGCCCCAAACAGCCTGACCAATGGTCTGTGACCGGGCTGCGTCACCGTCCAATCAAACGTGACCAGCGCTCCCATCGGCCGTCCATCAAGAGGTCCTTCGTTCAAGGTCAGCTGGTCCCCCGCCCCCCCGCCCCCTCCGTCTCTCTGTCCGGCACGGCAAGCATCAACAAAAATTGATCTAATTTCTCGCTAAGCATGATCCAATAACAGTGACTGATGTGGAAGCCAAATCAATTAGGTGTGTTTGCAGGGAGGCACGGTCGCAAACATGTCCGCACGCAGCTGCTGAAACAGGACTACATTCATAAAACGGGAATGTGGAGAGCAACCTGATGTGTGTGTGTGTGTGTGTGTGGGCGTGCATGCACAAAGGAGAGAAGCTCCCTCTATCTCATTCTCCGATCAGCGTGATTTCTGCAGCTGTCACCATAGAAACCAGGGAGGGCGCCAGAGATAGAGAGAGAGAGTGAGAGAGAGGAGAAGATGCAAGGCAGAGAGGAGAGGGAAAATAAGATTGAGAAAAAGTAGGAGAGGCAGTTTGCGTGTGTGTGTCTCTGTGTGTGTGTGTGTTAGAGGTACAGAGAGAGGAGCACTGGTTGGTGAATGACAGCGGCTACAACAGGCCTTCATGCAGCATCACCCTGCTAACCTCAACCAGCATCTCAACCCTCCATCTGCACACACCAACGTCAGCAAAGACTGTCACATCTGATGAAGAAAAGCCTGAGTGTTCGTGTGTGTGCGCGTGTGTGCGCGCGCGCGCCATATCGACTGTCAATAAATCCCTCTCCTCTTCCCCTCTCTGCTCCTTTATCTTTTTGTTTCCGTGCAAGACAAACACACACACACACACACACTGATCTGACCTTGTGCGTTATCTTCATTGTTCTATTTGCAGCTGCGAGATCTATTTAGGTATAAATACACCCATCAGAATCAGCAAAAATCACACACACACACACACACAGAGAAGGAGAGAGAGAAGCTGTCTTCCGCTCCAGATGTACAGTGAAGCCTTTTGTTGGAGGAAGAAAAAAAAAAGGGTTGTGGGTGTGAGAAAAAGTGGCGAGGGGGGGAGAAAGAATCGGGAAGACAAAAAGAAACTGGGGAGGACGGAAATAGAAGAAGTGTATTTTACAGATAGATAGATAGATAGATAGATAGATAGATAGATAGATAGATAGATAGATAGATAGATAGATAGATAGATAGATAGATAGATAGATAGATAGATAGATAGATAGATAGATAGATAGATAGATAGATAGATAGATAGATAGATAGATAGATAGATAGATGTGCAGAGTTGGTAATGAATAGTTAATGAAGGCCTTGCGGGCAGAACAGTGGAGAAAAGCTATTCTCTTCGTCTTTCTTTTCTTTTCCCCCCTCTCTCAGGAGTCGTGTGCAAGTCATTCTGCTCCCCACCTGTCCTCCATTTATCTTTCCTTCTTTTCTCTTCCCTTTCTGCTCCCGCTCTCTTTTTAACACTTTGCTGTCTAACACTCGCCTCTCCCTTCTTCCCCTGGTTTTGTACCGAAAGGCAAAAGGATGATGGGTGTTTTTTTTTGTTTGTTTGTTTTTTTTTGCACGTCTGTTCATTTCTCTGTCTGTTAGCAAAATATCCCAAGAACCACAGGACAGATTTGACTGAAACTCTCAGAAAAGTAACCACGGGATGTTCGCTGATTAACTTCTGAAGTCAACGCAATTGGAAATGGCGAACCACAGCTGAGCACATTTAGCAAACCCCCCAAAATGGCTACAGTTCAGATAGTTTTACAGATATTGAGCTAAAACTTGGTTTGACAGTAGCTGAGAGTAATCCCCAACACATACTCTGAGCACTAAATGATCACCCAAGACCTTTGTTTAAAACATTGTCAATAATTAAGAGAGTCAACCTTGTCTGTCTGTTAGCAAAAAATTTCATGAACCATTGGATGTATTTTAATGACACTTTCAGAAAATATTTGTTCAGTGTACGTCTACAACCAATCAACATTTGGAGTCAACCTGATTCAAAATGGCCACCACTGCCAACTGACCTTAGGAAACACAAATATGGCTGTAACTCAGTTTTACAGATATTGAGCTAAAATCTGATGTGGTAGAAGCTGAGCGTCATCCTGGACACAATGAGTGCTACACATTGTGGAACATCTTTGCCTAAAACTTTGGCATTAACTGTTGGAGTCCCCCCTGCCTGACTGTTAGCAAAATATCTCATGAACCACTGGACATATTTTAAGGAAACTCAGCAGAAAATAACCGTTGGTTGTACCTGTACATCTGCAGCTGATTCATTTTTGAAGTCAACCAGAATCAAGATGGCACCTAACACACTTTTGTTTTTCAGGATTTGACCAAAACATGTACAACATCATCATTTATCAGTATAAGATGATCTCACTGTAAACCTCTGGCATAGACTCTGGAAAACACACACACACACAAACACACTCAAACAAACAAACGAATGATTGCAAGGCTGCAGTGTAAGCTACCAGGCACAGGTCTCCCGATAAGAGGATTGAAGCATTGATCACATCTGCCCTTTGTGGGCGCTGCAGAACATCAACCGAAGGGAGACGACATCCCACCGCCCCTCAACGCCAAAGTGTGTTCCGTGCTCGCAACCAGCGCGGTACGTTTTACCGCCCCCCCCCCCACGTGCGATTCCCCGATCTAGACGCCCGCTCCATCCGCTGAGGTCAGACGGGCTTGTTGCACACTGGATCAGCGGCTGATCCCATTTCAAGCAGAGCCGACCGAAGCTCGTGTTTGTCACGTCAGCTGTGTTATTACCACCGATCGAGGTTCTCATTCCTGTCTAACTCCTGGACTTTGCGAGAGCTTCGTATAGAAACAGTGTTACAGCACTTTGTCCACAGCAGGCCAACTCAAATCCAATCAATGGATTTATTGGCTGAAACTGCTTGTTTCTGTCTCCGCTACACTCTTCAGTGTCTAGTAAAAATTAAAAATACTAACCGCACTTCACTCGGATTCTCTGCAGCACAGTTCTCCGTACCTTAGCTGCAGCTAAGCGAGGGAAGACGGGAGGAGTCGTGAGATATTTTGCTGACAGACAGGCGGCGTTGACACCAATATTTAGTACCATTTTTTGTATTTTCAATTGGTTGTGGCAGCCATGTTGGTTTTAAGTTGACTTCAAAAGTAGTAAATATTCATCTAAAGTTTTTGAAATATTTTGCCAGCATATCAGACAGACAAATGCATGCACGCACAGACACACACACACACACACACACAAGGGAAAACATTATTGCCCACCGCTGAATATCTAAGATTTCAACGCTGATTTTTAAAATATTAACAGCTGACAGATTTAAAATTTTAAGAACCTAAAATATCTGATAATGATTTTAACCAGAACAGGATCTCGTGGTGCGAGATCTTGCAAGACTAAAACTTCACAGGATTTCCCTTCGAGTTGAAAACTTTCTCACCCCCTCAGCATCC
>NC_051438.1:8220571-8241190 GCF_001649575.2 Kryptolebias marmoratus
AAAAAAAAAAAAAAAGACTGTATCATGTCTTTGTCTGGTGACAAATATCACAGCGGTTCAAACAAGCTGCTGAACAAAAGTCAGGCACTAGGACCACGCAGCACGTCTCTCAAGCAGTCGCTGTGGAGGCAGCTTCCCCCCACAGCGACTGCAGCTACGTGCTGAGAGGAAGAGTCGCCGTCGCGCATTCATTTGCAAACAGAGCAGACTGACGCCAGAGTTCCCACAGGCTGAGAAAATAAAGTTTGAACCTGTCGTTTTTTGTTTTTTTTTTACTTCGAGTTGAGAGAAGTCTACCCAAACTTTGAGTCGAGGTGAAGCTGTACTGGTCAGTGTGTGTGTGTCCGATGCTCTTATTGTGAAGGACTGAAAAAAGTTCCGTGAGCTGCGCTTCAGCGGGAGTAATGAGCTGTGCCTCTGATCGCCTTCCACCAAAGTAGGTTTTTAGTTAACCCAAAAAACGTGCCACCCTAACCCTCAGATATCATATTAATAAAAAAATGAAACAAATACAGCCGGGTTCAGGAGCACGGCGGGGTTCACTTCCTCTGGCTTGAGTCTCGAAACACAATTTTTGTTTTTTAATATCGCTAGTCAGTCAATATTTACAACTTAATCTCCAAACTTAAAAGAACCCTCCTTCTTCTGCATCGTAAAGATGCTGCCACAGCTAATCAACAAAATGGACAAAAATGATTTAAAACTACTGTATTTTCAGGACTATATGGTGCATTTAAAAGCCTTCTATTTTCTCAAAAAACGACAGTGCACCTTATAATCCGGAGCGCCTTATATATGTAAGAAGTCGTGATGTTTTAGTACGACTTTGGTTAAACTACAAAGCTGCACCGCTCGCAGCATTAAGGCTCAGTTAGAGTCACACAGGGCTCCGCACACAGTGGAGGCGTTTCTACTTGACGCTTACGTCGGTGCAGTATCCTTCTGTGAGTTTTGAACCGTTTGATTATCTCTGTGATCTCTCATAGAGGGATCATATAAATGCTGATACAGGCGAACCAGCTCCGCTAGAGCAGCGAAATCCTCCATTTTGAATGGAGTGTGGCGCACGGTCCGCACAAAGTTACAAGAATTGGGAGATGCGCCTTACAGTCTTTATATATGACAAAAGTTTGAAAATGGATCATTCATTGACAGTGCGTCTTATAATCCAGTGTGCCCTGTAGTGCTGAAAATATGGTAATTAATCTTGCCTGTTAGCAAAATATCTCACATAGCAGAGGAAATTCTCAGAAAGTAATGATTGAACGTACACCTACCATCCTGAGCAGAGCTTTAACTGGTGGTGCGTTCAGGGACCATCGTTACTGTTTTCAGCTCCAACACTTGCGCAGTGTTAGCATCATTTGTGTTTCTTTCCCACTCTTCTTCTCCTTCTCTTTTTCATATAAATTAAAAAAAAAAAAAAAAACATCAGATCAAAAAGGCCCTCTGTGATCAGTCAGAAAGTGCTGAGCAACGAGATCCCGTTGGCATTTGCACGTCCACAACAATTAATGCCCTGCAGTGAACTGACAAAGGTTTATTGAGGATTTAATCTTCACTTGGCATCTCTGCACGTTGGCGGCACCAGAGAGCGGCACATGCAGCCACTTTTTACTGTTTGAAGCCGAAACCCAGAAAAACGCGTCCCTGCCTTTTATCAGCCTGGTCAGCCTGTGATGTCCGAAACCAAAGAGAGCAGGAGCGACAGGGGATTCATCGGGGAGCGAGCCAAACTTTTAGCTGGACACGTTACGCGGTGCTGAGGGGACAGTCACAGACTCACTCTTCGACAGTTTTATCATTTCTGAATGCTTGGACACCGATGGCGATTGATCCTTGTGTTGTTATTGAAAGGTGGGCAACGATCTGTCTGTCTGTTAGCAAAATATCTCATGAACCAGGCAACAGGTTTTGATGAAATTCTCATCAAGTAATCATTGGCTGTACATCTACAACCGATTAACATTTGTAGTTAGCCCAATTCAAAATGGCCGCTACAGCTAGTCAACCTTAGCAAACACAAAAATGGCTAAAACTCCGCCAATGTGACCTAATTTGAGCTAAACATCGGTGTGGTAGTAGCTGAGAGTCATTAACAACACTGTGAGCACTAACAGATGGTACAAGAGTTTTGTCTAAAACTCCACCATTAACTGTATGGAGTCAACTCTGTCTGTTAGCAAAATATATCATGAACTACTGGACAATCTTTAATGAAATTGTCAGAAAATAACCACTGCATGTTTTTCTACTACTGATTCATTTTAGGAACCGACCCAATTCAAAATGGCTGCTGTAGGCAACTCAGCTTACAAAACACAAAAATAACTTTAAGCCAGTCAGTTTTACTGATATTAAGCTACGATTCAGTGTGGTAGTAGCTGAGAGTCATCCCTGACATATAGTCCAAACACTACTCACTGTGCAAGATCTCGGCTTAAAACATTGGCATCCACTGTTGGAGTCAACCCTGTTGTCTGTTAGCAAAATATCTCATGAACGAATGGAGGAATTTTAATGAAACTTGCAGAAAGTAATCATTTAATGTATATTTACAGATGATTAACTTTTAGTGACACCTTATTTCAAGATGGACACCACAGGTGATCGATCTCAGCAAATATAAATATGGCTACAGCTCACTTAATTTTACAGATAATGAGCTAAAATTTTGTGTAGTAGTAGCTGAGAGTCATTCCCAACACATACCCTGAGCGTGACATCTCACAGTATTGTGCATTAAATTGTGTTCAAGGTTTGACAAACAGACTTAACTCAATCTTAGTTTTAAAAACTGGAATACTAGGCTCCTAATTTTAATATGATCCGCTAATGGTAGATGATAGTATGGAGCTCTGGTCTGAATAAAATCTGCTTAAAGCTCAACGGGACCGAGGGATTTGATATTTCACCTGTTCTTGGACCTGTTCGGTGTAATGTGTGTGAGCGTGTGTATGTGTGTGTGTGTGTGTGTGTGTGTGTGATGTGGGGTTACAAGCTCCTGTAAAATTAATTAAAAACTATCAGCTCTTAGTAATAATTTATGAAAATCAGAGAAGCACGGGGAACAAGAGAAGAGACAACCGAGTCTGTGTCTAAGACGTTCTATTTCAGTCTCCCGGAGCCGGAACACCCCGGTCACCTCCGCGCTTTTATGACAGAATAATGCTTTATGGTTTATAACATTACACCTCTGCTGCAGGTAACGACGGAGCTCATAAGCAACTTCAGATGTCTTCAACCGGCAGTAACAAGCTCTGTAAATATGGTTGTTGTTGAGAATAAATGGGCCAAAATGACTTTAACAACATGATCCCGAACAGACATTTAGTTCTCTCAGGTCTTCGGACAAAAAAATAAATAAATCAAAAAGTCTTGTTGCCTTAATAAAGCAACCAAGTAAACTCCGAACGTTCACATTTTCACAAAGTTGCATTAAATTCCATCCACTGATTCAGGAGCTATTTTGCTAACAGACAGACAGGGGTCGACTCCAGCAGCTCACGTTTTAAAACGAAGATCTTCAGTGATCTGTTAATGCTCGAACTGAGCTGCTGCCACACTGGGTTCCTGCTCAAATTCTGTCAAATTGACTGAGTTTTAGAAGGGTTTGTGTTTTATAAGATACATGTTAAAATTTGTCCGGTGGTTCATGGGATATTTTGCGAACAGACGGCCAAAAACACACACAGGTAAAAAACTTCCATTTCCTTTTGCCTTTTGGTGACAGGCTATGAAAAGCTTAGCAATCTGATGCTTTCCTTTCAAATTAAGAAACAATAAACAATCTGGTAAAATGACAAGTCCAAGAGCTGGTTTTGGATTCAGTGTCATCATTTTTGGTCCAAGTGTTGATACGAGTTAAAGGAATAGTTCAGGTTTTGGTGATTGTTAACAACAGTCACTTTGCCCCCTTTCAGAATACAGGTACAGCCAGGTCTGACACCTGCTTCCTGTTTTGGTGGGATTCGTGTAGCGAGGCATTGGGAGTAAAAGTCAACTCACCCCTGTTCCACCTCTGAGCCAAAATAAAATGTAGCACTTTGTTTTCCGCACTATAGGGATTATAAGACACACTGTCAATGAATGGTCCATTTTTTAACTTTTGTCACCGGACTATAAGGCGCATCGTCTGCACCTCCCTATTTTTGTAACTTCGTGCGGACCGTGCGCCTCGCTCCATTCAAAATGGATGATTTTGGTGCTCTAGCGGAGCTGGTTCGCCTGTGTCAGCATTTATACGATCCCTCTATGAGAGATCACAAAGATAATCAAACGGTTCAAAGCTCTCGGAAGAATACAGCACCGACGTAAGCGTCAAGTAGAAACGCCTCCACCGCTCGCTGCGAACGGAGCCCTGCGACTCTAACTGAGCCTTAATGCTGCGAGCGCTGCAGCTGTGTAGTTTAACCAAAGTCGTACTAAAACATCACGATTTCTTCCATATATAAGGTGCTCTGGATTATAAGGCGCACTGTCGTTTTGTGAGAAAATTGAAGGCTTTTAAGTTCGCCTTATGGACAATATTTTGTCTTGGTTCACAAAATCAGACATTAAGTCTGTTAAATGTAACTGAATGTTTAATACAAACGAAACTTTAAAATCTTTAAGCTAGCTGGTTCTGTAGGATTAAACCCGTCCTCCTCACACAAATTGCTAACATGTCAGACACACACACACACACACACACACACACACGTAGAGTAAACTCATATTAGTTCCAAGATCGCATCTAGAAGACAGATGAACACTCTACTTGTCACCATCAAAGATCGTCACAACAAAGTGAGATAAAGTTAGCCCACCTGAGCAGAAAATAGCTTGATAAAAAAAAAAAGCACAGGGTGGTTTTAACTCTTTTCCCTCCCAAGAACAGTCTGCACTTAACTTTTTTTTTATCGAAATTATGCTCCTGGTGTTCATTCAGGGGTGATGCACCGAGCATCGCCCCCGAAACAGATTTCATCAGAGCGAACGCCCTGCTCAGGCGCAGCTCGGATGTGACGGAGCAGAGTTCACGCTCAGAGTAACAGCTAAGGATGTGGTTTTACAACTTCACAAGTATCGGGCTATTCTGAGCGCACGCCAAGCCCCTTGAAGTCTGCCAGAGCACAACTACGCCGAGCGCAGAATGCCAAAGATTTTAAATAAAAACTAAAATAAAATAAGGACTTAAAGAGAAAACTGGGTGTCTCAGATTTACGGAAACAGGTTTTCTCTGCAGCTGCACCACCGACAGATCCCGGGATTGAACGCTTCTAACTTCGGATTTGATGTCAAATCTAATTCCAAGGAAGAAAATGAGAGGGCGAGAGAACGAGTCGAATCCATCCAGTATGAAACACGCTGTACTGATACGGTAAGAGGGGTGTATTCAGTGCATCTGCATGTGTGTGTGTGTGAAAGTGGGGGTACACAGAGACCCCTCTCTCATTCACAAACTAAGCCATGTGGCGCCGGGCCGGTCCCTTTAAGAGGCATGTGTCGGAGTTTTCAACTAAGGCTGACTGCTGAAAAAGATAAGTGCTGATACATTATTCACAAGCAAGAAAACACACACACTCGCTCTCTCTCTCTCTTACACACACACATACACACGCACGCACTCAATACTACACACTAAATAACTGAAGGACATGTAGCTACAACACTTGGACAATCAGGAGGGAGCTGTGTGACAAAGAAGTGCGCTAATATGTGCACCTCAACGAGCAGAGTTGATCATTATGACATCGAGAGAACATAAATGAGCAAAGACGTGACCTATACATCCACCTGCGGCACACACACACACACACACACACTGAGGCAGCAGAGTGGAGAAATCCTCAGCCTTCTGTTATTCTCTGTGCATAATTTATAGCAGCCCCAGATCTCTCTGCTAATGACAGCACACTGGGGCATCTGCAGCACAGCAGCAACAGCTAACTGGCATTGCTCAGTGTGTGCGCGTGTGTGTGTGTGTGTGTGCGTGTGTGAGCCAAGACTAGGACAGTGAGGGAGACAGCAGAAAAGAGAAACAGAAGAGAGAGCGACACACAGAGGGTGTCTGAAATAGACACACAGATAACACAACAAAGAAGAAAAAGGATGAGCGACACAGGTGAGAGGAGGCCACGCACGCACCAACACGCACAAACACGCACCAACTCACACCGTCTTGTCAAGCCACTAATGCAACCAGTGAATCTCCCTGGGTGCGTGTTCACGCAGCACACACACACACGCCCGAGGTCCAGCTTTAAGTGAAAGGCGTCTTAATCGAGCAAGTTGTGCAGTGAACGGTCACACACACTGATCGACAATTCACTTTCTGCTGCGGATTCTCAAACGCACCATGGCCTGATAAAAGCCACAGCTCACATTTAAAGGAATAGTTCAGAGATTTAAGAAGTTGAGATGCATCAAATTGTTATCAGCGGTCAGTAACTAACCTACCGTACACTGAAGTCAGAGCAAGTTCAGTTTGAAGAATCAGGGAGAAATTCTCTTTCTTTTGCTCGTTTGTGAGTTTATTTTTAGAAGGACCTCAAATTACACGCAGTGAAGTGTTTTTTTCTATCTTTATTCAGACATTGTATCGACTTCCAATTAATTCAGTAGCCTTACAAAGATCTAACCTTTAACCACAACCAGTTCTTGTCTAACCCTAACCTAAACTCAATCACATCTTAGCCCTAAGCCTAATCCCTATCCTAAAAATGGCATTCCACCTTATTAGGACAGGGCTTTGTCCACAAAAGGTCTTCTGGTCCTGACAAGGTAGATGATTGAGCCAGAAAAAATGCAAAGATTTACGAAAAACAAACAACAAACAAGAGTGAATGCAGGAGAAGAACATTATTTATTATAATGTTGTATAAACAGGTAAATGTCAGTTTTCACCAGCTTGATAACTAAAATCTTTTAAGATCAGTTTTAATTGTTCTAGACACTTTCTTAAAAAGTAGAATCCAATTTTAAGGTAGGAATCCAAAATAACAGCCAAATATTTCAACTCATCGACATTTTGAATTTCCCTTTGATCAAAAACAGTAAAATCATCACAGAGGTTTTGTCTGGTTGTAAAACACATCATGGTCGCTCTCATTACTAAATCCATCTTAGATGATTTGACTGCAAATGACCAGCTGTCATGATGTTATCCATCCATCCATCCATTTTCTTTAACCGCTTCTCCATTCCAGGTCACGGGTAGCTGGTGTCTATCCCTAGCAGTCACTGTGCGAGAGGCGGGGGACACCCTGGACAGGTCGCAAGTCCATCACAGGGCCACATATAGACGAATGAGACAAACAACCATTCACACCTTGGGACAATTTTAGAGTCATCAATTAACCTAACATGCATGTTTTTTGATCTGTGGGAGGAAACCCGAGTACCCGGAGTAAACCCACATGTGCACAGGGAGAACATGCAAACTCCACCCAGAAGGGCCTCAGGCCGGGAAGTGATCCTGCAACCTTCTTGCTGGGAGGCAACAGCTCTAACCACCATGCCACTGTGCCACCCGTGTCATGATGTTATTTTCCACAAATCTCAATCTGCCATAAAATCCTGAGGCAAACAAACAAAAGTGTGTTAGATGGGTTTTCATGCAAGCAAAGAGCCTGAAGAAGAAAGCCTGGATCGAGGTTTTCTCTCAGTGGGGTTTGGAGGTTTGTTGAGCCAGCAAACGCAAAGAAAGCCTGGCTTTGTTGGACAAACATGAGAGCTACGACTGAAACTGTCGAAGGCAGCAGGAAAACTGAAGACGAGGGAAAAACATGAGAGAGCATGCAAACCCTACAGTTCTACTACACTTAAATGCCCTTTACAAATCTAATCATAATGATTGTGCAATTCAAAAGACTGTGACTTTAAAGATCTACAAAACACTTTGCAACACATTTCCATTCAGGCAAACACTAATTTAGTACTTATATTTAGACTTTCACTATAAATATCCATCTTTGTTCTCTAAAATCAGCCACTGATGAGTATATTGAGGGTCAGTGCCTTGGCTAAGCACACTTTGAGGATCCGAACATAAAACTACTTGTTATAGTCTTCCATTTGCCACACCGGGCAATACATTAAATCTTAAGTTTAGGTTTTCACTAAATTTTTGTTTCTATTGCTGCCATTTGCTTACATTTGTCTAAAAGTTTTGAGCTCAGTTTTATTATGTAAAGCTGTTCTGTACAGAGTTGTGAGTTTAAATAGCTCCAGTAATTGTTAAATCATTTTCGTGAGACAGTTGTGCTTTTACTTTTTCTGAACACAGAATATCTGAATTTGACCCATCGGTGTCTCTGCCGTCGCAGTCTAACTCTGCTGCAGCCGAGGAGCAGATTCACACCGTCATCATGCAGCTTGTAGAAAATAAAGGATGAAAAACACTCCTCGTTCTTGTTTGATAAATGTGACTACCTGCGAGCTGCAATCCCAGATAAAACGTTTGATTTCTTTTAAATAAACGCTTGATCGGTTGCAGCTGCGCATCCAGTCATTACATTGTGAGCATTTACTAAAACAAATCTGCCCAGTGGTTCATGTCGCTAACACGACGGAGAAACCCCTGCCCAGACAAGGGCAACAACATTATCGCCAACATTATCCTTCCGACAGCGAGTGACAAAAAGAAGAGCTGTTTGAGTGAATAAAACTGAGACACGCAAAAGTGCTGAAAATAAAATGGGTTTTTGGCGACTTCTTTGTTTTGAAATCACAAAACAAGAGCTTGGAATCCATTCAAAGAACTTCTGAATGGAAGAAATTTTAAAAAGTCATCAGCTCTGTGAGTTCAGAGCAAAGGACCGTATAAAAAAAGAAATAAATGATTTACAATCAGCTCCGACAGTCAGAGGGCAGAAAACCCTTGCCTTACCTGCGACAGACGATAAACATCATGGTCGGCCATGATCTGTAAGGATGCACATGATGATGAATCAGCGAGTTTGCTTCTAATATCAGGAGAAACTGCTCCAACAGTGCTTGCCACAGCAGCTAATGGGGATCCACCATTACCACTTTTTTTCAAATTGAGTACAAGTACTTAGATTTGAGTATATATCAAGTATCGACAGGAGCACACAAGTCGGTGGAAGCAAAATGAGAAATAAAAAGAGAAAATGCACAGTACAATAAAGGAACTATATTCTATATTTAATTTGTGTTATAAATGCAATTTGGTAGGGTTTCTCCTACTTTGTTGCCAATATAAAGTTTGCAGACACGGGGATTATATGTCATATTTTTTCTAAAGAAGTCCTAATGAATTTCATGTATAATTATTACAAATTTGATCTTGTTGATCCGATATGAAAGCCAGTTAAAACAGCTGTGTCCTCATTTTTGAAGGTGTGTTTGAATGTGATTCTGTCAGACTCTGCCTCACGACACGTAAACTTCACCGCGAGTCACCGGTCCCGACAAAAGCGTTTGCATTTCTTACAGCTGCTATGAAACCAGAGGAGCTTCCTTTTTGGTTTAAGCACCCATTGGTGAGCGATGAGATTGTTGGGAAGCTCATGCTCCCATCTGTATATTCTCTTCTGCTCAGTGAAAAACTGTTTATTAGATTGACCAATTATATTATTAGTATGCAGAACATGGATGCATGGTACCTAACTATGACTTATTGCAGTCCAAGAGGTTCTTTGCGATACTGATGTTGCGGCGGCTACAAAGTTGCAACACGTTGTGCAGCTCTTGTCTCTTTACGTTTGTCTCCATAGTTCACTCTGAAATCCCTCCACACGGCTGACATTCACCTCCTCCACCGCCTGACTGCTCAACTAGGAGGTGAAAGTCTACGTCTCATGGCGAAGTTTACGTGTGGTGAGGCAGAGCTGACAGAACCAGATTCACAACCACCTTAAAAATGAGGGCACAGCTGTTAAGACGCATATAATGCGAAACACATTTTATCTAAAGTACACTAATAACGACAGAAAAATTGGAATGCTGTCCCTTTAACAGCTAGTTTGGTGCTTTGATTCAAAGTCCAGCTTTGAAATCATTTTAAACACTGAAAAGTATAGAACAGGGGTGTCAAACTCCATTCCTCGGGGTATGCTCTCCTCAACGTTTTAGATGTGTTNCTCTCCTGCATGTTTTAGATGTTCTAGCTTTAAAACACCTGCTTTAAATGGATGACTTGACTAGTCCTCAATACTGGTGTCAGTGCATCCCCATTAGTTAAGCACCAAACGCTGAGTCTTCAAAAATGTCCTGTTTGTGCACAGGTTCTGTTTCATTAATCATATTTGCACAGGACTCGGGACTAATCAGAATGTAATGGCAGAATTTACTATAGGGTAACACCTGCAGCTGATAAGTCCTGATTATGTTAGGACTCCTGTTCCAAGACCCATGGGTTCTCACAGAATGAACTTGTTTATAGGAGTGATGTTGAATTTTCTCCTCATGGGAACCAGACTGACTTGCTTTTCCCTAACTCCTCCTTCTGGTCCAGTATTTCAATATCTTTAATAAAAGCTCCTGTGTTGACTTGTTCCCTGTTCAGACCTGGGACTCTGATGTTAATTCTTAATTGTCTTTAATGCTCTCTATATTTTGTGCACAACATATAAATAAACCTGTTTGAGTGATTTCATCTAACAGTGCCTGGAAGTTAATTTGCTACCACAACAAGAATTTTGATCTTTTCAGAGGCAGGAAAAAAAAACGTCTGTCACACGTCTGCTAATAAACCCGGGTGGTGGTTTTACGCGTCGATACGAATGTCGAGTCAAACAGAAGCAGGAGTGTTTTTACACCAAACCAGGTAAAGCTAAATTATCCCTGAACTTAGTGTTTTCAGCCTTGATGGGGTAAAAGAAAAAAAAAAAAAAGCTTCAAAGCTTAAAACTCCCTTCCTCCTCCTCCGTGCTGTGGCTGAATGACAGGAGGGCAGGAAGAAGCTGAAACACACACACACTCCAACTACAGCAGGAGGCGCGGCAGCGAGAGAGGTGAGCTAGGCAGCGTTAGCTCCAGCGTCAGTGACAGGAGCATGTTTGGGCATCAGATAAAGCTATTTTAGGAGGAACCTGTCAATGCATCTAAAGCGGCACGCCGGCGGTAGTGATCAGAGGAGACCTACTTTACGCTGCCAACTGCTCGGGACGTCAGAGAGGAAGCGTTTTGTACTTTGTTAACGGGGAGTGAGAGCTCCTATTCACAAAGAGTTAAACAGAGAGATTAAAGCAAGAGAGGAAAGACGCTAAGCTCAGCGATGATCTGCTGGGCTGTCCATAGCTCGTGATGAACACCCACCCTCTGTTACTTCATGAGAAGGTGAAATTCTAACACATTTGGACTCTGTGTAAAATGTAGCACAAAAAACACTCCAGAATGTAGCAGCATCAAGCTCAAATGTTTCCTTTTTTTGTTTCTCGTCCCTAAATTTACCCGTTTGCTGCTGCGTCGTATCGCCTTGTCTTTTAGCAACAATATGGCGCTCTTGATCCGGAGAAATATTTTCTCCCTTTTGTGTGACGCAGGACTACCGACGTAGAACAGATGTAGTCAGGGAGATCGGGTATAGTTGTATCACGGGGATAGTTATAACACCATCAATTAAAAAAAAAAAAAAATCAGCCTAAGATAGGAGTCGTGATCATCTCAGTGTCCTCCCATTTCCTCCACATTATCACGTGGGGATTGTGCTTGTCCTTCCAGGATTTTGGGCAGAAATTTTCATTTTGAGCTGAACCACAACTGACTATATTTTCTTTTGTGCTTCCCCTACAGCAGATGAAACTGTTCCATGCCGTATATTAGGTTAAACTGCAGTTTCTCCAGTACAACATGGCGCCTCTCCCCGTAGCCAATCTGAAAGCGCCACGCTAATACAGCTACCTAAACGATGACTGACAGGGGTGGTGTTAGGTTGGAAGACTTCTAAAACCATCTCCTTACAGACAACTAAGAGATCAGCCATCAGCCTTGTTCTTTAAAAATGTTCTTTGCGTGTTTGATTGGGGGTGGAAACGCGATTACGTTTGTGGCACCTAACCGTTTTTTCACTCAGTCCCACACACTCACACACCGACAGAGAATACTTTACACTGAACGAGTGTAAAGAATATTCTTTAACACACACAGACACACAAGCTTGGTGTGTGTGTATACATCCTCTATTGCTGTACTCTTGTTTCATTTAAATACACAAGTTGCTGGAGAGTTTTACCTAGTGCCGCTGTGGTTTTTATGTCTTTTGTCAAAGTGTTACAACTTACCCCAGGATGTGTTACAACCAAAGGACCACGATGCGTTCGACATCGTTTCACAAACTCTAAGGCAGTCCTGTAGAGGTTTGATTTGGGGCATTATGTAGAAAACAAATGTGGGTACGTCACACGACAGTTTGAGGACTGTAGTTCTGAAATGGAGCATGTTGTAGGCACTGAAGTAAAAATCCTTACAATCATACCCACCCTTCTATGTAGGTTTTCAAGCTTGTCAATGATATAAAGTGATTTATTTAAAATCTAGAGCTTTTATTAATGCCTTCCAACATCAGTGCTGGAATCCTCCTTTTTTGTTACTCTGAGAATCTTTACTTTTGTGTAAAAGAGTTACTGAATGATCAGCAGTTCATAGAAACAAGCAGCTGAAGTTGGACCTTTTTCAAACTTCTGCTTTTAATTATCACAAAAAGCTAATAATGACATCAGCCCGTGTGTGTGTGCGTATGTGCCAGTGTGCTTGTTTGTTATCAAAATATCTCATAAACCAGACAAGACTAACTTTAATAAAACTTTCTGAAAAGTGGTTCAACTTTTCAAATGATTAACTTTTGGAGTCAGTCTGATTCAACAAGGCCACAACAGACAACTGATCTTTAAAAGAAAAACACGGATATGGATCTAACTCAGCCGATTTTACAGATACTGGCCTAAGATTTGGTGTGGCAGTAGCTGAGAGTGATCCCTTACACATATTCTGAGCATGGACAGATTGTGGAAGATCTTTGTTTTAAGTTTTTCCAATAATTATTTAAAGGAAATTCTGTTTGTTAACAAAGTGCATGCATGTCATGAACCACTGAATAGATTTTAATAAAACTTTCAGAAAGTCATCACTGGATGTGCATCTCCAACTAATTAATCTTTGAAGCCAATTCAAAATGGCCACCACAGCCAACTGACCTTAGAAAACACGCTGAACGAGGACGTTGTTCCAAACCAGTTCGCCTGGAAAAGTTTTTCCCACCAACAACAAATATTTGTGAATGAACATCTTAGAGTTTATTCTTTACCGAATATAAGTGGAACATTTGTCACATTTCAGACGAATCACGACTAAACCGATAAACCTACCCGCAGCGAGGACGAGACTGCAGGGATGTGGAGGTAAAAGTAATTTAAAAATCATTATTTTATAGACCTTTCCACAGCTGTCAGTTTCATATTACGTGATTATTTTGGCACAAGCAATTATGAAATAAAAGCAGGACCTTCCGCAGGATGCACAGGAAGTGCTACAGCTAACTGCTGTCGCCGTTGTTTGTTTGGAACCATAAAAATCTATGCAATTAACTGTCTGATCCATAATCGACAGCGGAGTAAAGGTTGATAAAAGAGGTTAGGAGGGCAGCGATCCACTTGGATCTTGTCCCCGCTCCGACTAGCCATTAGCTTGTTAATCCGTTCAGAATAAAACTTAGTTTCTCTGAAAGGGAGTCATTCAAAAAAGCTCTCCCGAAACAGGCTAGGTACGAACTGTTCAAAACAGAACTCCACTAAATATCTGAACTATCCCTTCAAGAAGAGGTGCTTATTTGACAAACTGTTGTTTGAAAGACTCAAAAACATAAACGCCAAGAGAAAACTTGGCCGCACTTGGCACCTATTCATCACTGGCTTTTACTTTTTAAAGATGTTTCTGCTATATTTTGTTACAGACAAAATAAATAAATTATATATATATAGTATACATGTAGACTGTTTCCGTTCATGAACCTGTACTTGTAAATGTCAACTTTTACTTTTAAAAAAACTGAACAAAACCCTGAATTAGTAAACTGATAATCATCTAAACTGCATTTTAACTGCTTCTGTTGTAGCTAAAAACAGCTCATTTTAATCTCATAACTTCAACCAAATGATGTCAAAATTAGATTTTTTCTTTACAGAAAAGCCACGGCTCACAATGTCTGTACCCTGTTTTGTTGTTCTCCATGATCACAATCACTTCTGAAGAGGAGTTAAGCGATCTTCAGTTGATCCAAAACAAATACTGTAAATTTTAATTGTGTCAACCAGCCTGTGAAGACTAATTATTAGCTTGCATCAGCCACGAATATCCAGTCTCAGCCCTGATAAAGATCAGTAATTGATGAATGCAGATGAAGGCACTGATGAAAAATAATGATGTGAAAAGAAACAGGTATTATTGGTTTATGCCAGCTGTTGACACACCCCTCTCAGCCCATCTCTGAGCTGCAATAAATCTCTTAAATTCGACTCCCCTGCAGCATCTTTGCACACACGTACAGTAGCTGGTTTGGAGTCCGGCTCTCCTGCTTTCCTGGCGTTACTGCGTCCACCCGGAGAAAAGTGTCAGCGCAGCCAGAGAGAGAGCTACAGCTGAGCAGCAGTCCTGGCCAATAAGGAGATGTAGGGCTTTCGCAGGGAGGAGGGAGGATCATTTTCTAATAGCTGTTGAGTGACAGTCGGCGTGATGCATCGAGGATACGAGTCTGAAACTGTGACCGTAATGCAGAGATGTTCTGAATTTGCATGATTAGATTTAGCAGCACGTATGAATCCTCAATAAGACAACAGAAGTGATGAAGGGGAGTAGAGAACGCTGCTGCTGTTGTAGTGATGCAACTGGCTGCCACAGCGAATCAGAGTGAAGTCACCAAACTCTCTGAAGTGTCTAATCAGGTTGGGTTTCTCTCTGCGTCTCCAGCTGCTGATGCATGCGAGCGTGTGTGTACTTGCGCTACTCGTGTTGAGGAAAACAGTCATGGGAAAGAGAAAGTCCTCCCTCTTTCATTTCTACGGTTATACATATCAGGACATACTGTAAGTGGTCTGGTCTTTACCAGGTTCTAAAAATAACATATTCAAACCTCATCTCAGGTCGTTATTTATTAAACAAAGATAAAGCCAAAATGGAAAAAAGATGTGTGTCAAACTAAGTCCACCCTTGCTGCTTCCACGGGATTTAATAAGAAAAGTAGCGGCCAGGTGCTGCTGATCCAATGTATCGATTAACTGATCATTATCAGTGTGATTGCCTCTATAAAAGCAGGAGTTTTGCCAGTTCGCTGCTCTAGAGCACACAGGTGTGTGTTAGCACAATGTCAAAGAGGAAAAAAACATCAGCAATGACCTTAACCCTCCTGTGGCCTTCGAGTCAAATTGATCCGAAGTTACCAGGGCTTCTCTACCTCTCTCTGTCTCCCTCTCTCTCTTTTGAGGGCTTCAGGAGGGTTAGAGCAAGCATCTCACCCCATATTATGCCCGATTGGCTCAAATGGGTGCAACACAATGAGAAGCACACAGGAAACAGGCGGAGAGAACAAAATAAGTTTTATTAAACTCACATATAAGTAACTGAGGGGAAGCAAGCAGTCAAGCTGCACTTAGGCAGCCTACAGCAAATGGAAGCAGGAGAGAGGACAGAGCAAGTCCCATCACCTAAGGGGAAGGGTGCGGCCCACTTAAGTAGGCTGCTCGCACCTGCAAATGATTGTAGTAATTGCAGGTGAGGGTCCTACCTGAAAAACAAAACAAATACACAAACACACTCCTTCCTTTTCAATAGTGGAATAATGCTTTTTGGTGAATATTAAACTTCCTTGAGGAGTAGCAACGAGGATGTTCCCCCACATCCTCACCATCCTGCAACCAAACAGCTCCAGCCCCCACATTATTAGCACCCACAGCTACTTTGAGGGGTTTGCTAAAAACTGGTGCTAAACAAGTGTGTTACTGCGCTTACAAATGTTTAAAAGCAACGTCACATTTCTCAGTCCACACGAAGGGAACCTTTGAACTCCGCAACAGTGGCAAAGTTGCAACAGAAACTTCAAAAACCCACCATCCCGTGAAACCTTTTAGGTCCTCGGCAGGTTGATGGAGCACCAAAGTTCTAAATCGCCTCCACTTTAGCCTCAGTTGGCTTGGCAACACCACAACCAACCACTTCACCCAAGAACGTGATAGATGCCTGTCCAAATTCACTCTTGGAGAGGTTCAGCGTCAGTAATGCTGTTCCAAGTCGTCTGAACACGTCAAGTTGAGAAATATCCTGGTGGAACAAAACTTGTTTCGTTTCTATATGCAGTAAAACTACCTTCTCTCAAAGTTTGAGACAAGCCCAAACATACTGGGATCCACCTAATCAGGATGCTGACAAACTGCTGCAATGAGAACACGTTAGTAACATGTGACATGTAATGAAGCACAACAGCCACAAACCAAACAGAATATTCAAAGTCGCTAAAAAGTAGTAACTAATAATCCAAACATGATCTGTCGTCACCAACACAAATGGTCACACACTACAAGTTACTGAAGGCATCGAAAGTCATCGCAACATCATCAGAGCCACACACAAAGTTGCTGCCAGCCAGCAACAGCTAAAGTGACCCAACAAAAATGAGTGGGCCTCGTCACAACAGTCTCACCTCAGTCATTTTAGCATCCATAAAAGCTGGTATAAGTGTACAAAAGGGGCATTTCCACAAAACTGCAACAAGAAATCACAACTTTGCTGGTTCACCTCAACAAACCTTCACTGGATAACTAGCAAACAGTCTGAAGAGCTCCAAGCTCGTTCTTAAAAAAAAAAAAAAAAAGAGACAATGGCCTATCACAGGGGTGTCAAACCCAGACATGCAAGGGGGCCAAAATTTTAAATTTGGTCTGAGCCAAGGGCCAATCACGATCAATATTTATTAAAAATTACATAAATCAACCTTGGTTTTAGATGTATTATGTCAAATCAATCATATAGAAATATCAATTACCTTTTCCCAGTTACAGATTATACAGAATTTAGAGCAAACAGACTTTAATGAACACAGACAAATAGATCAAACTTCAAAAAGCACATCATTAGCTGTCATTTCTTACGCCTCACTCAGCTTTTAAATGAATTTTTTAACATTAAAACAGATAAAAGAAAAGCCATCAACAAAAACCAGATCATACAGAAATTAAAACTAAATATTATTGGCTTCTAAGTTACTGTCAAGAGAAAACTTCACTAATTAGGCTCAGTTTTTTTTTTAAGCAAAATAAAAATCAGAGACTCGATCTGTCCCAGATTAGAGGGCCGGATGAAATGTTACAGAGGGCTAGATCTGGCCCGCGGGCTTTGGGTTTGACACGTGTGGCCTATCACAAGCCAAACACATATGCTACCAAATATTCAGATACAGCACAGTTTGCAATACTCTCAACTTACAATTTTTAGCTTTTTTATCCTCAGTAGAAAACTCAATGTGATTGCAAGATGCAATCTGAAGAGGTTGGGCCTTCATGAAACCTTCAACCAACTCGTCGTCAGGCTGTGAGAAAAAGCAACTGTTGCCATCTTTCAAAAGCAAAACTCTTTCCGACACAAAGCAACCACTGCTGTTTACCCAACTACATAAAACAGGTCCAAAACAGCACAAGGCTGACCAAGTGGCCAGTCACACAAATGGCTGATATACAACACAAGAGTAGGCAAAAGCTACCCCCCATCAAGCTAATAAAGCTTCACACAAAAGATTACCTTGCCCCTTGCAAGCGTACCTGTAAATTACTGTTAATCACCACTATGTCAAAGGCATCATAACTATAAGTTCTGCTAACCTACAAAAGGAACAGCAAAAGCACACAAAATGTACTAAAGTTAGGATCACGGACCAAATACAACTCGACCGACTCCCCTAAACTTCACACAAAATGCTAACTCTTTACTTCCTTTCCTTGCAACACAGCAAGTATGGTTATGAAAAGCCAACCTGAAAGTGAAAAAAGGCAGAAATGTGCCCACAACAAACAAAGGATACAGCTTACTGCAGTAACCCCGAAGCGTGCCCCCACCCAGGATAGCCCCGAAAGTTTAAAAATAAATAAATAAAAAGAACAAGAGTGACCATTAGAAGGACCGAAGCCCAGCTGGATCACTCACCCTGACTAACCAGGGAGCTCGAAGCAATTGTTCTTTCAGCAAGTTTCAACAAAGCACCACAAATAACCATATTCAAACGGTTAAACTAAGGAAAAAGGGAAACCCCAAACCTGCAACACTTCACCGACCAAGAAAAGCCACACTAAACACAATACAATCACGGGTAACACTAACAAAAGACAACACTTCCATCCGAGGGCCTATCCGGGACAATGAGTTGTGTCACAAACCCATTGGCTCAAATGGATGAAACACGATGAGAAGCTAACAGGTAGAGTGAATAAAATAAGTTTTATTAAACTCAAAAGTAAGTGATTGGGGGGAGGAAACAGCCAAGCTGCACCCACGCAGCCTGCAGCAAGTGGGAGAGATGAGGGTGTGGCGCACCTAGGATGCTCACACCTGCAGATGGTTACAGTAATTGCAGGAGAGGATCCTACCTGTAAAACAAAACACATACGCATATTCCCGCAATACTCCTGTAGAATAAAAGGTGGCTGCCAGGGTGGGTACGAAGCAGGCTGAGGTGGGTGTGATAGGGGCGGATGTGGGCAATGAAAACACGTGCATGGAGTTAGCGGTGCACACAAAACTGGAGCTCGATTTGTCAAAACTCGGCTGCACGACTCGCTGGTCGCTTAGTTGCAAACGCTCAGAATTCGGTCAGACTCTAACGGAAAATCTGCGTATTTTCTCGTCATCCTGAGTCAGTTATGTTGTCTGTGTCTCTGTGTTTCGTCAACAGTCGCAGCCCAGTGAGATATTACCTAAAGAGAAGAAACTGTTGCTGCCCGTCGACATGGGGAACGTTTATAGGACCCTTTCCAAATAGTTTGTAGTCTGCCAGTTTGCAGAGAGAATTAGTCACAAGTGGAAAACTTTTTCTTCTTAGGAGGGGAGGACCCAGCAAATTCATCCCCAGATGAGGCCAAAGTGAAGATGTTTGCCCATAATGCACAGCACCATGTTTGGGAAAGAAAAAAACCCCCAACAAACACGGCATTATCAGCGCCAACGCCTCTTATCAACTGCCAAGCACGGTGGTGGAGGGGTGATGATTTGGGCCTGTTTTTGCAGCCTGGGCAGGAACTGGCTGACCTTAATAGGAGAGACTTAAAGTCAGACGGAAAACACCTACTTCTAGTTCTCGAAGCTAAAGGAGGTTCTCCAAGCTGCTGAATCATGGGCAGGACTTAGTTTTCCCACATACAGCTTTTCCATTTTGGCTTTGCTTCCGTTGAATAAATAATGACTTGGTGGAGTCTGTTTTTGTACACTTGAGGTTAGATTTGAATCATTTTAGAACCAGATTCCAGCTTATTTTTTTATTATGTCCTGATATGTGAAACCCTTGAATTGACAGAGGGTGGGCTTTTTATTTCCAAACTTCTTTTTTTTCCCTCTGGACTCTTTCACAAAGGGGCAAACAGAGAGTCACTTTTTAAACACGAGTAAATGTTCCCTAAAAGTCTCCTGAACTTCAAGCCATCTTCAGACCGATTTTGACAGCTCTGTCAAAAATGAATGGCTTGGTAAATTTAGCATTTCCTTGATGCGAAAAATAGAACACGCCGCTGTCTTCTCAAAGCCTGTAAAGCCTTTTGTTTAGACATCAGGAGAGAGTCTTTATGAATACTTCCAGGCATCAATCGCTGGCACAGCAGTCGTGTTTAATCTGGAGCTAAATATAGTGATATTTTGCTGTCACGTGGAGTTAAAGTGTTAAAGATTTCCACCTCGACGGTCATGTGCGAAGGGAAAACACACCGGCCCATTTCAAAAATGTTGGGTTTTTTTTTTCCTGCATGTGAAAGGATTGAACTAAAAAACGAACCGGCACTGCAAAACGTGAACTGTTCCTTCTCATGTCTTCTGTGGAAAACGCTGGAGCAGGTTCTGCCTCAGGATAAGAACAAAGGCAACACGTTCGATGCAGAAACTGGAAACAAGTTTAGAGTTTTGAGCTGTTACTGCCACCCACATGCACTGTCACTGCACTCAGCACTTGTTTTGTCAAGGTTTTGCTGCATTTCTTTTTCTTTTCTTTTTCTTTTTTTTTTACACAAACCTGCACCACATTTGATATCTAATGATAACAAAGGGAAAGTTTTGGAAAGGAGGTTAAGGTCCCTGATTCCAGTCTCACACACACACACACACACACACAGAGGAGCTGCAGCTTCGAGCCTTGTGTTCCACCTTAAAGACTCCACATGTGCACTTCAATGATGCTGCAGATTTCACTTAAATCCACGCAAGTTTTCTGCTGACCACAGGAAGAGCCTGCTGCTTTCTGCTCAGCTTCACTTTGGTCTTCGTGTGCACACGTTTCCTCAACACACACACACACTCACACACACATCCTATATTCTTTAAGACTTGTGGAGCTCAGGTGCGTGTATGTGTGTGTCTATCTGCAGGGGCTTCCTTACATCCCCATGGCCCCTCCAGTGGCCCTTACAGTGAGTGCATGGCAGGTATGAGGGG
>NC_051438.1:8242098-8264128 GCF_001649575.2 Kryptolebias marmoratus
TCTCTCTCTCTCTCTCTCTCTCTCTCTCTCTCTCTCTCTCTCTCTCTCTTCAGCTAATAGGCTAGCATCGCATGGGTGGGCGCATTGCCTCTCCGAGAGGAAAAGAAGAAGGAAAAAAAGAAAAAGAAAAGCGGCGGCTTGCGCGTACAGGGGGAATCACAAGAAATGATGCGCACTCCACGCACACGCATCTAACATCGCTCCAGCCCCCCCTCCTCCCTCTCTCAGCTGCCTTTTCGATCTTCAAATCCTTTGGTCTGTGACAAAAAATAAAAATAAAAACACACACACGCACACACAAATCAAATGAAACAAAACAAAACAAACAAAAAAAAGGAACCGAGGAGGGACGAACGGACAGGATGAGAATAGCAGCGGTTATCCGGTGAGGCGTTGCAACAGCCGCGCGCACCCTCCAGCCGCGTCCCCTGCGCTCCTCATCAAACGCGAGCGGCTGACGTGAGCAAACATCACCCGCCTCGGTCGCCGGCGTCGGCCCCGCCACGTCCTGCGCAAACGGCCTAATGACCCGGCCGGCAGGCGGCCCGCGGCCCCGGAGCGCACCGGCGGGCGATCGTCATGTCCTCGGAGCTGGCCCGCTGCGGATAGACGGTGGCGATGACTAACGCTGCGAAACTCTCTCGATCGGGTTCCTCGGCGTGCGTGCGGGCGAGCGAGAGGATGAGGATGGCGGGGAGGGGTGCGAGACTTTGTAGCTCAGAGACAAAAATATATATATTTAAATAAATAAATAAATCCCCGCTCACTGCTCGTTACAGAAGAGCACGCGCGCCCCAAAGCTGCTGCTGCTGCTCTCCACAGCACCGACACGAGTGACTGCAGCCCCCTCCCAGACCGCCCCGGGAAACCTCACCAACACACCGGCTGGCAACACGTGGTGCCACCAGCTGACACTTTCTGCAGGCAGCACTGACCAAATGTGTTGCCAGTCCCAACAAACCCTGCCCTTTTTTTCTGTGGCTGAATCTAATTTTTTTTCTACCCTTTCCTACACTGTAAAAAGGGATTCTGAACAGCATTTAATATTGTGATTATTTCAATCTTAATGAATGAGTTTAGCTAGTAAATGTAATGATCGCATTTGGACTAAAACTGGGTTTTTTGTTTGTTTGTTGTTGTTTTTTTAATTATCAAAATTCCATTAGCATTTCCATCCACGGTTAAAAAGGTATTTTTATATTGGTTTGAGCTAAACGAACATAGCTAAGTGACACCAATTATACCTAAGATCAAATGTTTGTAGTTTAAATAAAATGATGCAAAAAATAAATAAAACTTGACTAAATTTATAAGCAATTTGTAAGAATTCCCCCAATTTAGCTGAGTGAAATTATTAAAAATTACTTAGAATTTAACTATTTGCCGTGAGAAATTACAAGTGTAAAAACTGGTTGATATTGAAGTTATATAAGTGTAATTTTGCTGTTACATGTAGGTCATTTCAACCCAAAAATATTGGTTCTAATCTACCCAAATAAGTTTCAAATTGTTACACCATTACTGATGGTAAAATCTCAAGAGGTTGTTTTTACAGTGTACCTTATTCCTGATGTTTTAGGGTCCTTCCAGGCAGGTTTATGGCCTCATCTTCATGACCATTTTGGCATCAGGAGTCTCCCTCCCTGCCAGGAGCCTAGATCAATGGTTCCCAAAGTTGTGGTCAGGACCCCATGGGTAATGGAACATCAAGGGGTCCCCAGATGATCTCCAAAAATTGAATTAAATTAAAACAAAAACTGCTGATGGAATATTAAAAAATTAATTGTTAAATTAATTATTGTTAAATCTGTTTGTATTGTCATTATGTTCTCATTTATCAGGGTTTTTAGCAAAAACCTCAACCGGTAGTATTTAGGGTCACAAGCCTCGGCAGCTAGTACTTTGTGGGTCTGAAGCTGAAAAGTTTGAGAACCACTGGCCTAGATCACAAATCAACAGAGACTGAGTTTGGGAGAGATTTTTCAGGGTGCAGCTACATCCTGATGTTTAAAGGATCGCCACAAGGTCACGTGTGCCTCTGTCCATGGTGCTGAAAGTCTCCACAAATTTACTGCTCATTTCCAACAAGCCAAGCACTTTAAAAAATATATATCTTAACTGGATCAAGGCCAAAAACTGTCACTTAAAAACTGTCTCCTATTACCAAAAAACTGAAGCTCATTTAACAGCATCCTCAGTCCTGGTCGAGCTAAGGAGGTGAGTGATATAGGCCTTCATCTGTTTTTTTTTTTGTTTGTTTATTCAAATGTATTTGTGATATTTACCAATTCATGAGATTTATCCTGTAAACTACTCTTAAAAGTTTGACTTGGCTCACTGATATTAAAAAGGGAGTTAAAAATAAGTGTCAAACCTCACCTCCATTTTTATTTAGCTGTTGGCCTTCAGAGCTTCCTTAGCTGAGTGACACTTCCTTCATTTTCATTTTCAAAGTTTTTTTTTATTTGTGGTGTGTATTTACATAATACTAAAAAAAACATGGTGGGCCGAAACGTGTTTTTGAATAAGCGCCAACATTTCAAGTGTTATCTAAGAAATTGGTACTGTCTATACAGTGTAGAACTATAGAAACCAGAAGGTAAAAAAGAATAAGAAAAGTGATGCAGAAAAAGAGGAGATTGTTAAGAACTCTGAACAAGGGAAAAAGACATACAGGCCTACACTGTAGAACAGGGTGATCATAGTAAAATGATCACTGTGTGCAGTGGTGGCTGGCCAATAGAGGGCGCAAGGGCGCCGTCCCACTTTTTACTCACTCACATAAGATGCAAAAAAATAAATAAAAATTAAATACTAAAATAAAAATATTTCGAAATATATGTATATATATTTTTTGTTGTGTAAGATAAATATTTTCTAGTTAATGATAAGTAAAGTTGTTTCGTTCTTCGATGTTGTCTGATTGGTGATGTATTTCCGCCCCTGGGCGCAAAAATCTTTGTCCATAGACTCTCGTTAAAAGTTGTACATGCACAGTAGCTCCTCTTCAGTACAAGAGATAGGACGGTTCAGGGCGCACCTCTCCTGCCCCCTGAGCTGCTGAATGCAGCTGTGTTTACATTTCACCACCCTCCCGCCGCAGGAGCGTGGGACTCCCGCCATGGAGGCTGACGTCACATCCGTCTGTCAGAAAGTTCGCCTGATTGAAAAGTCGAGACGCGGATGTGCTGCCTTTTATTCAAAGACAGTAATAAGTTCATTATGTGACTAAGTTACAGACAAAAGGTAATAAATAAGTTCATAGTTAATAATTACTTTAAGAAAATTTATGCTAAAATCTGTTAGAATGTTTGGTTTTGAATTCTAATCGGAGTGAGACATCTGACCTTCGTTATATTGTACGTTCAGAATACATGACGTAGTGAGTGCTCTCACCATAAAACAAGCTTTGACGTATTTTCTCCGGTAAAGTTTTGAAAAATAAGGGAGAAAACAGGTCTTATAAACGCTAAATGTGTCCTACAGGCTTGTGCCTTGGGAGACCTCCGTCTTTGGTGTGTTCAGGAAGCACTTATGCATTTGTGCATTTATATGTACATTATAGTGTTGTTTTTATTGTTTTAATTCATGTAAATACACTGGTGTGATACATACTAGACATATACCAAAACCTTTGGTATATGTCTATTTTGTATTTATAGCCTCCCCCCTGGAGAAAACTCCACCAGCTGCCAGTGGATTTTAGCTCACTGAAATTAGGTTAAAGAGGAAATGAAATGAAATATGAAAATAATGAGTTTTCATGTTTTTCTTATGGTTAAATCCTATCATCAAACACTCCAGTGGTCCATTTCTCTGATTTCAAACCTTAACGACTTGTTTTTAGAGTTTCTGTGGGCTGATTGTGTGGGCGGAGTTTCCTCCATGGTTGGTGACGTAGAAGCTGTGGCAGACCGCTGTAGGACCCTGAGGAGGTTCCTGTCAGTGTTTATCAGGGAGAATGGAGGTAGGAAAAGAAGAAGAAGAAGTTCTGTTAACAAGAGGACTGGTTTGGAAACACCATCAGGAACTGGAGCTCCACATGTCAGACGAGGAACCCCCGAGCTTCACAGTGATGTCACACAGTCTGCGAGGAGTTTCCCATCCGGACAGAGAGAGGCGGCCGGTGTCGGTTGAACAGAGGAAGGCTATCCATATTTGCTATTTCCTGCCTTGTTGGAGTTCCTGTGTTTGGTTCTTGATACATCACACTTCTGTGATCATGGAAAATGCTGAAGAGACACAAGTAATGTTTTTTCTATCTTTTATTCCTAATTTTAAATTAGTATAATTTTTTATTTAAATGAGAGACTCTGAAAACAAGCACCTTTTATGACCTTCTTTTGATTTATGTAAGCTTCAAAATTCTTTTCATTTCCCCTTTTAAGACATTTTATCCTCACTAATGTTTGGCTCTCCATTTTGTCAACAAATAATTGTCTTTTAAAGCTCCACAGAAATTTATAAGTAGCATGGAGATCTCTGGTGAATGAAGAGTAGACAGGACAATGAATGGCTACTGGCAGAGACAGCTGTCAGGTGTAGGAATAAATCAGGCATTTAAAGCTTGCAGCAACAACTTTAAAGGCATGTCTAGAAAAAAAGTTAATAACTAAAAACCAGATTTAAACCGCTCCTTTGGATTAATTGGCAATAATATTTTTCCAGACGTTAAAAAACTGATCTTTAGACTTATCTAATTCTTATTATCAATATAAGATCAGACAGGGATGCCAAATATCAACTGTTTAAGGCTTTACGTTCAAGTGATGTATTTGTAAAAAAAAAAAAAAAGAAATAAAATAAACTTTCCAAATATTCAACTTGCACCTGCAAATACAAAAACATTAAGCATCATATTTGAGCATAAATAACGTTAATCACTCCTCCTACACAAATAAACACCAAATGACTGTTATGAGCTGAAGTGAAGAGCGTAACATGTTAGGTTGAACCGTTTGTCATGAGTATTATTAACCTCAGGGTTCAGAGATGCTGCGACCAAAAACCCACAGGAAACACAAGAAAAATTATTTTGTAGGAAGTGGAAAGTCACAACATCCGCAGGAAGGACCAGAGTGGAGGTTAGTACTGTTTCCTGAGGTGAAGTCAACAATGGTGAACAGGTGAGCAGGGCGGCTGAGCTGACTTCTCCTTCCTTTGCTTAGAAGGCAATTCACAGAGAGGAATATCTGGAGGGTATCACAGAAATGAAGCTTGGAAGACGAAGACAGGACACTCAGAGGGATCTGCGAGCACAGGAAAGTTTAAACAAACTTAGAAGCAGCAGGCAAAACACAGAGATCAGTCAGGAGGTTAAACGTGAACTTCACCAAATGACGTTAACGGTCCATCGAGGACTAGTGATTCAGCTCAGCCTTAAGTAGTGATGATAATGAGCCCAGATCAGTCACAGCCGGGAGCTGCAGCTGCATATGACATTAGATTGACAGTATGGTTATTTACATGAATTTCTGTGCTTATTTGTGAGCACCAACAGCAGCAGCAGCTAGCTGTAGCACT
The DNA here is from genome assembly GCF_001649575.2 of Kryptolebias marmoratus. Lineage (NCBI taxonomy): Eukaryota > Metazoa > Chordata > Actinopteri > Cyprinodontiformes > Rivulidae > Kryptolebias > Kryptolebias marmoratus. The sequence continues at coordinate 8,247,622 of NC_051438.1, forward strand.
TCAGGTGCTTCCTGGTGCTTTCTAACAGGACTGTTATAATATTTCTGTCATAATGACTGTGCAGCATTTGCATAAAGCACTATAAATTTTCTCTCTATTTGTGGGGTTAAATTATGGAGCAATACAGATGAAATGTAAAAATGACCAGACATAAAAAACACTATGAACCAATGATATTCAAAAAGGTATTTAAATGAAGAAAAGCCTGATGATTAATCACAATTAACTCATTATGAAATTATTATTATTAGATAGTGTATGTGGGTATGAGTATGGATAAATGTAAATATATGTATTTGCATGGATTTAGTTTTGCAGACGTCTTAGTATGTATAAATGGATATATATCTATATATATATATTCCACATGGGTAGTGCTGCCGAATGGTGTCCAAGAGAGGCAAGGTGATCACAACTGAAGAGGTTTAACTACCTGAAGGCAACATTGCAGATGTCCAGGACAGCTACAAGTACCTTAGTATACTGCAGACAAATGCAACCAGGATGAGGCTGCAAGGAAGTCAGCCACAACCGAGTACCTACAGAGAGTCAGGCAGGTCCTGAAGAACCAGCTGAATGGTAAGAACAAAGTCCAGGCCATCAACACATAGGCAGTGTCAGTCATCAGATACCCTGCTGGTATAATAACCTGGCCAAAGGATGAGATAGAAGACACGGGTGGTGGAGAACACCAGGGCTAAGATATTGTGGGACTTTCAGATCCAAACTGACAAACAGGTGATGGCTGACCAACCAGACATTGTGGTGATAGATAAGATACAGAAGAAGGCAGTAGTGATAGATGTAGCAGTCCCAAGCAATTGTGACATCAGGAAGACCGAGCACGAGAAGCTGGAGAAATACCAAGGGATGAAAGAGGAAAATGAGAAGTTGTGGAAAGTCAAGGCCTCAGTGGTACCAGTGGTCATCGGAGCACTCAGTGCTGTGACCCCTAAACTGGAAGAGTGGCTCCAACAGATCCCAGGAACAACCTCAGAGATCTCTGTCCAGAAAGCTGCAGTCCTAAGAACAGCTAAGATACTGAAGAGAACCCTTAAGCTCCCAGGCTTCTGGCAGAGGACCTGGGATGGAAGTGAAAGTGGAATCACCCATGTAGAACAAATAGGATAAAGTTGTTGTGTTTTTATACATATATACATACATATATATCCTAAAGATTTGAAATAAAGTTCTCAAACAAACAATTCTAACAAGCCACCTTTTGAGATTGGAGTTGTTTTAAGGTGACAGCAATCCACTTTGATCCTCCTCGAACCAGCCTTTAGCTCGTCAGTCCTATCAGAATTAAAGTCTAAACTGAGGTCGTTCAAAGAACTATCTACAACAGGTGAAATATTGTTTTCCAATCCATTTCAAAATGGTCAGAATATCCCTTTAACCTTTTTCAAACATTTTCTTAACTAAAATAAAACCTGTGAGAGAAAAACAGAATTTAAAACAGCCTGTAGTTCCTCTCAGTTCATCTGTCTGACGCAACCATCAGACTTGGCTCATTCAGTTTTTCACCTTCCGTGCCCGGACTGTGCGGGTTCACTGTCCGCGGTGCTGAAAACCACGACCCGCTGTCCCTGGTGCTGAAACACCCAAGCCGGTACCCATCAGGTGAGAGCTGGTCCATATGTTCTGCCTTTTATTGGATTAAAGATAACATGGGGGCCGCCTCATGTCTCGGACTGACCAACATGCTGTTAGAATTTGATTTTGGTGCGAGGAAAGACCGGTTTCATTTCGATATAACTCCCCATTTATTCGGGCTAATATTAGAAATGTGTGTGAAATGTTGCAAAAGCAGCGCGGCTCTCCTGAACGCAACCCGCAGCGGAGTTACTTTCGTTTTTTGCTGCTCAGGTCTCGTCTCGCGATAGAGAGCGGCGGAGGTTTGACGGGCAGTCGAGGTTGCAGCAGGCAGAGGGAGACGGTGGAAGGTAGAGCTGGGAGGCAGCATCATGGCGGACAGAGACAGTGGCAGTGACCACGGAGGGCCCATCGCAGGCCCCGGCTCGCTGCCCCCGGGCGCGATGGGCGCCATGTCCCGGCTGCAGCACGACACCGAGGAGCTCGCCTCCAAGCGCGTCGACATCCAGAACAAGCGCTTCTACCTCGACGTGAAGCAGAACGTCAAAGGCCGCTTCCTGAAGATAGCCGAGGTCGGGGCTGGGGGGAACAAGAGCCGCCTCACTCTCTCCATGTCCGTGGCCGTGGAGTTCCGCGACTACCTCGGGGACTTTATCGAACACTACGCCCAGCTGGGCCCGACGAACCCGGACATGGTGCAGGACGAGCCCCGGCGGGCGCTGAAGAGCGAATTCCTGGTGCGGGAGAATCGGAAATATTACATGGATCTGAAAGAGAACCAGAGGGGGCGGTTCCTGAGGATCCGGCAGACCGTTAACCGGGGGCCCGGATTGGGAAGTGCGCAAGGCCAGACCATCGCTCTGCCGGCGCAGGGGCTCATCGAGTTCCGCGACGCTCTGGCCAAACTCATCGACGACTACGGCGTGGACGAGGAGCCGGCGGAGCTGCCGGAGGGCACCTCGCTGACGGTCGACAACAAGCGCTTCTTCTTCGACGTGGGCTCCAACAAGTACGGCGTCTTCATGCGCGTGAGCGAGGTGAAGCCCACGTACCGGAACTCCATCACGGTGCCCTGCAAAGTGTGGTCCAAATTCGGCAACACCTTCTGTAAATACGCGGAGGAGATGCGGAAGATCCAGGAGCGGAGTAGAGAGAAGCGGGCCTCGGAACTGCTACCTGAGGGCCCGCACGGAGGAGGGGACGACGGGGACGAGGACTGATCCCGCGGAGCAGAGGCGACCGAGTCAAACTGAACCATGCCGAAAAGGAAAAAAAGGACACTTTAAAACTGTAATATAGAAGGAGAATTTCCAAGGGAATCACCCCTTCCCTCCCTCCCCCCTCACACACACACACACACAACCTCCACAGACATGGCAGCACCTCCTGGTGCCTCCTCGCTCATTTCTCTGGATGTCACCCCACTTTCCACCCATGTAACAGTAAGCCGCTGCTATCAAGGATCCAACTGTAAGATATATATATATATACATATATATGAACTGTTTCCTACTTGATTTAAAATGACAATGAACAGAGTGTTTATATCTCTATCCATGACAGATTTTGCACACGTCAAAGCTATTTCAAAATGTTTTCAAACCTGGTGATATATAAGATATAGATATATATATCTATAGATATATATATATATATGCTAAGATTTACTCAAAGTCAAATCTGTTACACGAAACGATCGCGTAGAGCGAATATTCAGCATCAGCACAAAGAGAACCTTAATGTATGATGGGTTTTGTGAAACCAAAATCTAAAGTTTACTATAAAAAGGTACGAAGCAGAGTAGGTCCGAGCGAACCTGCAGCACCTACAGGCCCGTAAACGCCTGTCTGCGTGAAATGGAAGATGTTGGCAAAGTAGATTGTAGATTGTAGTTTTGGATCGGACTTGAAGTAACGACACACCGTCTCTGTCCTGCGTTCACGAAGAGGTCGGGGACGCAGTCAAACTGTATGTGTCTCAAATTAATGGGATGAATTGGCTCTATTGAATATCAGTCCTCTTGCACCACGTCCATGTAAATGAAAAAAAAAACAAACGACAACAAAAAAAAAGTGCTAACTTAGATGTACTAATTATGATTTTGTGAATCAGCTGTAAGAAAAAAAAAAGATCCTTAATAAGATTACCCACGTTTTCTGTGGGTTAAGACTTTTTTGTTGGTTTTTTTGTTTTGTTTTTTTTTTGGTTGTTGTGTTGTTTTAATTTTTCCTCTTGGGGAGATGGGTTGGGATGTTAAAAAAGGACAAGGCCCATTCGTGGTAGGCGCGGAAACAAAAACAAAAACAAAAAAAACGAAACAAAAAACGGGACGCGGCGAGGCGACGCGCCCTCCCTGACGTCACGACGACCTGTGCCTTATACACTCCACTCGTTTACGTGTTCTCACCATGGAGGGTCCGTGACCTCGACCGGCTGTATGTTTTCATTTACGAGCGTTGCCAAGCGTAGGTGGAAACGCAAAAAGAGGCTCACGGCCCCCCTTGCAGGGCACACAGAGCACGCGTGGCGATTCCCGTGGGAAGCTGAAAGACTGCAGGGAGCTTGAGGGGCGAAACATCTGTGGTGGGTAGGAAGATATGAGGAGCAGGGTGGCGAGGTAGAAGGAGTGTGTGTGTGTGGTGGTGGGGGGGGGCAGAATCCCGAGCAGCCTCCATGGCTGGGTGGCCTCTTACCAGAGCCGTGATCTGTCCGTAAAGAGAACGGCCCAGGACTGAAGATGTGCACAGGTGGATTTGCGCATTTTTTTTATGCATCACGACTAAAAATAACAACAAAAAACTGGAGAGAGGTCACTCAGCAGAGCTGGTAAAAGACGCAGGCAGGGTACGGAGGCCTATCAGCAGAGGACCCAGGCAGAATCAATCTTTTTCATGGTGCTACAGCCCCTTGGTGGCTCCCCGGGAGGAAGGGGAAGGGAGGGGGGGTGGCCTCGTCGCTCGTAATACGTCACTTTTGCATTTTCTGTCATTCAGATGCTCTTTAATTATTATTATTATTTCCTCCACATGTCCGGCTCGTGTCAGGTTTCGCTCTCCCAGCATGAGACGAAGCCCCTGACCTGGCGTCGGACACGTTTTTTTTTTTTTCGTATCGGTGTGCAATATTGTGTGCGTGCCAATCGTGGCACTGTATCTCGTGTACAGACTATAAAAAGAAGACAACCATGTACAGGCTATGTGACCATTAGATATCTGAAAGCATGACAATGAGGTTCTGCGTTATAGTTCCCAAATGTGAAGACTGCTCAGCTCGACAGTCAACCAAGTAGTGAGGTTTTACTTTCTTTTTTTTTTCCTGTCACATCCTGTAAACCAGTGGGCTGCCTTTGTCTGTCTCTCTAGTTTGGGTGTTTTTACGTCCTTCCCTGTGGGATCACCTTTAGAGGAAAAAAAAACTCCTTTTCCCTCCTCGCTCTTCTCCAAGCGCACACAACCCAGACACGCCTCTGGTTGTCCCTTCCCTGCAGTGGTCTACACCCTGACTCTTCGGGTCCAAGGGTGGCTGACACTCTCTTGACGTTAGAGGCCGAGGGAACTGAGTTTGGAGTCCGGGTGCGAGCGCGCTCTGAAACAGGTGATCGGCCGTTTCTGCACATTTTTTTTTTAACTTAAGCTGGGCGATGAAACCCAAGGCGCCGCCAGGTTCGCTGTTGTTTTCAGGACACTGACTGCAGCCCCGGTGAGGGCGGCTCCGCTCCTGGGTGTGCTTCTCTTTCCCGGCACAAATTAAAGGCCTAGCGTCCCTCGACGGATTGCATATCGCCCGCCGCCGTGCGTGCCAGAGAGTTCGACTTAAATCGTCTTGTGGCGGCGTTTACGGCCCTTCTGGTCCAACCGTGACCTCACGCGGCACTGCGAGACCTCAGAGTATGTGTCGAGGATGACTCTCAGCTACTACAACACCAAGTTTAGCTCGATGCGTGTAAAACTGACTGAGTTATACCCATTCTTTTTGTGTTGGTCAAGGGTCAATTAGCTGTGGTTGCCATCTTGAATCAGGTTGACTCCAAGTGTTGAGAGTTTTAGATGGACCTCAAGTGATTGCTTTGTAAATCTGTTCAAACCGGTTCATGAGATTTTTTGCTAACAGACAGACAATGCCAAAGTTCTTAAAGAAGATGTTGCACAGAGTATGTGTTGTGAATGATTCTCAGCTACTACCATACCAAACTTCAGCTCAGTATCTGCAAAATTGACTGAGTTTGAGTCATTTTTGTGTTTACTGTCGTTCGTTATGCTGTGGTGGCCATTTTCAATTGAGGCGACTCCAATTGTCATCGGTTGTAGATGTACTTCCAGTGATTACTTTATAAAAGCTTCATTTCAAAATTTTGTCCACTAACCGGCGCTACAGACGAGATTGCCTCTTGCCTTTGGTGGCAGACGATAAAAATGGTCCAAACCTTTACAGGGATCTACAGGCCAGAGTCCGTTAGACGCGTGGGAGAGCTGAAGCACACCTGGGCTCGTAAAATGTAAAAGTTGATCTGCGTTTAATCGGCGATGCGTGCGGCAATCCAGCCCAGACGAAACGTCCCAGAAACCCCACCACTCTACGCAAAAAAACCAACCCTTTTTCGGCTGATTTTTGCCTCAGAGAGACGGTGAGAGGCCCGACGAAGCCTGGCACTGCTCTGCAGAGGGCTCACCAGCAGCAGCCGTGCAGGATTTTTTCTTCTCTCAGAGAAGAACAGGAAGTCTCTTTCCCCTCGTGCGGAGATGTCTCTTCCGCAGCCTGCCTTGGGGAAGTAGAAAAAAGCCCATCTCCACCAGAAAAAAAGTGCCACCTATGACTATGTGCCGTCTCAGGCACATCCGAGGTCAGTCTGGGGTCATCCCGAGTTCCACACGAGTCAAAACTCTGTGTCAGGACGCGGCACCTACGTTCCCTAAGGTTTTCTGTCTTTACCGGGATAGAAATCATCCCTGTCTGTTTCCCCTTTTTCTTTCCAGTGACCAAATTTTTTTTTTTTTTATCATAGTTAAATAAATCCCTCAGACTGTGCACTTTTTCTTTCTTTCTTTTTTTTTTATAAAAAGACTGAAGCCTGTGTTGTAAACTCCAGAGCTACAAGGTCAGTTTTTGGTGCAGAAAGATTCCATTGTGAAACATGACTTGTCCTTTTTGGGTCGTAGCTTCACAGAGAGAGGGGGGGTGGTTCTAAAGAAACAGTGTAACGTCTCATTTAATGGGAGCTCGCCCAGTGTCACAGCAGAACCTGGAGTGACCTTGCAGCTGTCTTGTGCCCCTCGTTAGAACGTTCCTAGGACTCGGACTGGTGGGCAGCTGGTCTATACGTTGTGTCTGTGTGTCACTTGTTTGGGCGTCTGCCTATATTTGGTGACGGCGTGCTTGAAGCTGTTCACATTGGCGGGATTTATGTTTCGATTAATGATACAGCCGGAGCCATGGTAGCAGGCCCCTGATTGTGGTGTTCTCCTGCTTTTTTTTTGGTCTGTTCCAGCTGCAGTATTCAACGGAACTCCGTATACTTTCTGACTGAATTTAAGAACAAATTTAACCGAAGCAAAAAAAAAAAAGCAAAACTAGCTTCTCGCTGGATATGTCCCCTCAGACTGCCACGATGGCTCCGGCTGTAGGTGCTTCTTGGCTCCTCGTTCCTCTTCCTGACTGCATCCAAACAGCCACATCCACAGCACGACTCGTTAACGGCAAACTTCCACGAATGGGCGGTGGCTGCCCACCTCTGCAAAACGGTAACGGGTACCGACTGAACTTCCAAACGAAAGCCGTCGCCGACAACCAAACGCGTTCCGCTCCAGGCTCCGGCGTTGTCGTCTCTCATTGGCCACTGGGAGTTCCTGCTTTAGTCACACAGCCAACCGCAGCCTCTGGTCAAAGCCAAGCACTATATGACTCATCCCAACGAGGAGCTCATTCAGCGCGTCTTCTGTTTGTGGTTCGTTTGCGGGGCGTTTAGGCCACCGTCGTGTGGCTAAAGTTCTGAAAGCGAGCGCTTCGAAGCTGTTGGGACGCGGATCCTGGATTTTGAAGGGGGTGGGGGTCAATGCACAATGAACATATCCCATGTCACCGTTTGGTCAAGATCCCTTTACCCATCCCCATATGAGATAATATGTTGTATCTTTCAGAAATATTTTATCTGTGGTGTGTGTGCGTGTGTGCGTGTGTGCGTGTGTGCGTGTGTGCGTGCGTGCGCGCGTGTGTGTGTGTATATACATATATATAAATATGGTTTGTTATATATGATGCTCCTCCTTTCAGAAGAATAGAACATGTAAACAGGAAAAAACATATTGCTGTTTTTTTTCCTTTGTATTTTATACTTACAGAAAGCATTGAATAAAAATGGATACTTGCACTTTAGATATATTAAGAAAAATAAAAAAAATCTGCATATTATTTTTGATAGGGATCTCACATTTAAAGAGTATAAATTACAGGCTTTGTGACTATTGCTGGACAGAGATGTATTGAGTTCTACTTACTGAAGTATATTTTGTCCGTGTGTCAGAAGGTTTACTAAAGTAAATTGCATGACAAAGTAGTGCTACACCGATATTGTTCTTTTCTTTCTTTTGTTTTGATTTTAGTTGGTAAAAATGTCTGAAAACTGTGATAACAACCCTCTTGTATCATGTTGAACCCCTCCTCACCCGTTCTAGGATATTTCTTACTGAAATATGGCCTTTCCTGACTACATGACGATGGTGCTTACTTTGGCTTTGACATCAAACTCATCCCATTCATCTCAGCATCACCATAACATCGTCCTCACCACTCATTACTTTCTGTTATGTACTCTCACTACCTTATTAAATTTTATGTTGTTGGCAAAAAAACAAAAACAACAAAAAAAACAACAAAAAAACAAAACAAAACAAAGAAGGGTGTGCTGTTTTGTACATTGCTGTTTGTTTTAATGTTTGGGGAGCCTTGTTGTCTGAAAAATGACTAATCGCGCAATAAAATGTCATTCCACATGTCCCTGTCTCCGCCCCACTGTCTCAGCGCAGCAGCATTTTATTCCCGGGAGGGCTGAAAAACAAATCGCAAATGTGTCATTATTGCTATTTTTCAGTTGTAAGAGGAAAACCGCAGAGGTCAAAGGTCAAACTGGCTGGATTTAAAGGAAATTTTGGTCATTTTACAGCATTTTTTCTGTGTAAAAGTTAACTAAATTCTACAATACTGCAACCAGATTCTCGATACACAGGTATTCACAAGCACTTTGAGTTGCCTCGTGCTGAAAAGTGCTATATAAATAAATGTACCTACCTACCTACATACATACAAATCTGTGGTTATTTGAGAAAACAGTGGCAGAGGCATTTAGCTTTAAATTGGCAGAAGCATTGTAATATTTTAGCAGGAATGTTCGTGCAACAAAAAACTGATAGTGCCGGGGAGGCCTACAAAATACCGTAGTCATAAACCGCTACGACATTTTGAGATCAGGAGTTGTTTCGGGAGGGCAAATTTTTGCTTTAACGAGCAAGCAATGACTTTTTCAAGCAAAGTTTGTTCCAAATTGGCTTTAGCAGCTTTAAGACAACTCTGATCTTCAAATTTTTCAATTAGCTTACGCGTACGTTCCTGCCAGAAGTGCAACAGGAAGTGGCACGGCTAGCTGCTGCCGCTCTCTTTGCTTGTGAACGAAACTATGGAGACCTACTGTAAAAGTGGCGGCAAAGAAATAGAGTTAGCAAAATCGCCATGAAGTTGTTTTAAGATGGCAGCAATTCACTCTAGTCTTCCCCCCGGTCAGAGAGTTTCTAGTTTAACTGTTAATTGAGAGACATAAATGTCTGATGGAGGTTTGAGGAGACTGCAGTCAGTCTGACTGAACATTACAGCCAGTTTTGCAGTTTTTAAACTCTTTTTCACATCCCGTGCTGTGTTGGTGCCACGCTGAAAACACAGCTGAACAAAACACCCGAACAAAACACCTTCTGCACACAAACACCAGTGTTTATTATTGCAAATTCATGTGTACGGTTTACAGAACTTAGAGGACAAGTTTCCTTTTTATATACCCAGCAGTTTCATTGTTTTCCCCTTTAATAACAAAACTATAACTTCAGCTACTTTTATCACCTGGGCAGTGAACAACAGGAAATGAGTCTATGTTTGGCTGTAACGACAAAAAAAAGTTTAAAAGAGTATTATATCAGAAATGTTCCAGAAAGGTTTTCATTTTACACCAGATATAACTCAGTGACATAAAGGCTGGTTTTAACGTTACGCTTTATAAACAGATTTACTGACAAATATCCATCTGAAACTGACCTCGGTTTAATAACAGCTTTATTTTTTTTGGAGAGTTCGAAGAGGAGAAACATTTTTGTCCTCGCCCACAGTTGTTGTTGTTGTGGTACTTATGAGTCAAGAGAATGTTGCTAAAGTTAATTACTTTCATAAATTATTATTAATAACAAAAAACTATTTTTTGAGAACTGTTACCTATTTTATGGCTTCAGAGAGTCCAGTATTTTAAAAAGTTTGATTAAACTTATTTTGAAAAGGCCAATTCTTTCTTTAATGTCTTTCTTCTTTTTTGTAAAAGATACAACAGACCAATTAGCAATTAGGAATTTCGTTTTTTTTAAAATTATTATTAATTAATTTTAATTTTTTTTTACATTTTTTAAGTAAAAATATATTAAATATTTAGCATTTCTACATTATAAATAATATTTTTTGTTGAGAAAACTAAATTAAATTACATACTCTTTTTTTTACAGTCGGTGAACAACAGGTTAGCCCTGCAGCCGTTAGCTAACGGTCACTGCTACATTGAACGCCTCGCGCTCACAGAACTGTTTCAGATGCATTCTGGGTAATGTAGGCGACAAGTTTTGTCAACTAGCTATGGTTTTGACGCATCTAATTTGAACTGCACCTGCTTTTACTTGAAGACGAATTTCTTTCCGTCTTTTATGTTCCATTGCCCATTAGTGGTTACAGTAAACAATTATTTTCGTCTGTTTTACCTCTTTTTCAGTCTCTACCTTACCTGGAAAGCCATTTTAATGTAGCTGTTGTATATTTACTTAACTTTTCTTGTGCTTTCTTAGTCTGTGGGTTAGTTTTATAGACTGTGAGTAAGCATTTCAGGGGCTTGGACTATCTAACATGAAAAAGGGAATAAATATCTGCTTACAGCCATATTATTTTCGCTTTTAAATTCACTACTAACCTAAAAAGCCCCACTGGTTCTTTATTAGTTGTTCCCTAAGATTTTAATATTTGTCATTTAGTAAGTGTGGTCCTGAAATGTGCCATTACTGACTCTTTAGTAGTTATTTAGGAAATAAATGAACCTAAATGCTCTGCTGGTGCTTCGTTTAAAGGAATAGTTTGGACATTTTAAAGAGGGGATCTGTAGGAAGTTTATGACCTATTAATATCTCACAGTTAGTATCTCACCTGTTGTAGATAGTTCTTTTGAGCGATCTCAGTTTGGAGAAACAGATTTGAATCCCTACCTGGACTGAAGAGTTAATTGCCACTTAAACTATCTCAAAGGTTCCACCAGTGTTTGTGGTGTGAAGGCCTAGAAAACAGCATTTGTTCAATTTTGTTGTTTTAAGACAGCAAACTTTGACTTAATGAGATAATAGTTTAAATCGCTTTTTTAAAAATTAAATCGCTGTTGTTTTAATGCGGCAGCAATCCTTTTTGGTCTTGTTCTTCCTCCGACTAGCCATTAGCCTATTAATCTAGCTGTGTTTCTCTCAAACGGAGTTCTTCAGAAGGGCTATCTGCAGCAGGTAAGATAATAATTGTTCATAATCCTCCCAAAGAACCCCACTTTTTAAAAAATCTGAACCAGTTTTTCATTTTCTTTACATATTGACCAGGAAAAACCTGACTTTATTGACCTTCTTTTTTTAATTATTTGTTTAATTCATCCATTCACAGATGTTGGAACTTTACATTTGTCACTCTTTGGAAAAATAATTAAGTTATAAAAAGTAACCTGTGTACATCATATTATCAGTATTTTGACCATTTGCCTTGATGAATGGGTCGACCCTGAAGTCAATAAGCAACCTGACCCAGTTCAGTTTCAGTTTCAGAATAAAACCAGGTCACCTTTGATTCCAGCGTGAACTCTTTGGCTATGTGCTCCTTTGCTCTTTTGATACAGTCAAAAGATCCTCCGAGGGGTCTGGTTAACGCTGCTTTAAAGCCGAGCTCTTACACAGAATAATACTAAGACTCTCTAAAGACGTTTTGTTCTGTAATTTTTGCACAGTCATGGCAGCTAAGAGTCAGATTTCACTGAAACACATAAGAAAACTGCTTTCGTCTCTCTGTTGCCAAACTAACAAAATTACAACCACAATCATCCGTATAAAAGCTGACTTTATGAAGCACAGACTAAATATTCAGTAAATATGTCCTTTACATAGAATGAGCATTCTGTCAAAAAAGTTCAAATATACAAACGAAACAAAAAATACAGATTCAATGCTGACATCAAAGTGCCAAAGTTTTTTTTTTTTTTTTTTTAACAAAACATAACAATCCACTTTTTTTTTTCCCCACAATCCTATATTACAGCATAGGCCTACCCTAGAACATTAGGAATCACTGGTTAGCACAACAGCCAAAGTGACTACGATGGGAAGTCTCCCTGTAAGAAAGTAGTTTTTATTCTAACAACATAGCTTAAAAAAATGCGAGTTCCTCTTCAAAAACTCAGCTCCCCTTTAGCGTTTTGGTCGAGAATCAGGTTCCAGGATTCCAGCCAGGTCCCATCGGTCCCCTGTGACGGTGTCATTCAGAGCTGCAGGAGAAGGAGTGCTGGGTCCGGAGCCAAAGATAAATCTGATCGCACCGTCAGCATCGTCTGAACGAACCGCGGCTGGGCGAGGGGGACGCTCAAATCACTGATCTACAGTTGTGTCTTAAGCAAACCATTTAGAAAAAAGAAAAAAAGCATGTTTGTGTGTGTGTGTTAGGGTGGCTTCGGGGTCAGCTAAGGTGCTCACACACAGGTCTGTGACCACATCTGTTCTTTCCAATATCAGTCAAGCCCTCCTTCGAGGAGAATCAGGCCCATTATGTTGTTTTCTTCGGCTTTGGGGGAAAAAACAGGTACTGGAAGTCTGTTTAGGCTGTTCTTGGCTGGCAGAGACGTTCATACTGAGAAAAGCAAGGCCTCCTTTCTTCTTAGAAAACAAGAGTCTCTTCTTTCAAACGCACACACACACACACACACTTCAAGAGTGTTTTGATGGCTTCTTGCTGCTGTTCCTCTTTCCATTCCAATATGTCGACAGGTTTATTGACTTTAGCACACCGAGTTGGAGCAGTCCTGCTGCTACACTCTGCAATCAGACCCAGCCTCTCAAAATCATCATCATCATGCAAATAAGAAGGCTAAAGAGGGAGTAATGCGTCGGTTTTAGCTGATACCAAATACTGTAATAGGCCAGTTTTGACAAAGCCATACAACAAGCGATAAATGAGAGGAGAGCCTTGTTAGATACTTTAAAGAGATAATTAAGAGCATCTTTGTCACAAAGATTAAACCTGTTTTTTGTACTGGAGATGCATGTATTTGATCCAAAACTGACTGTGCTGGAAGTTTTTGTCAGCAGAAGGCTGGGTGGCAATACATATTACAGCCTGGTACTTACAGGGTACATACCTGGTACTTACAGGGTACATACTGAGTACGTTCCTGGTATTTACAGGGTACATACAGAGTATGCTCCTGGTACTTAAAGGTTATTTACTGGGCCTGTACTTGGTACTTACAAGGTACGCACCTATTACTTAAGGGTACATGGTAGGGACATACCTTGTACTTACGGGGTACCTACATAGTATTTAAGGGGGTACATGGTGGGTATGTACCTCGTACTTAAGGGGTATAAGTACCTGTTACATATCTGGTACTTACCGGACACATACTTGGTAGATACCATAGACATGTATTGTAATACTCCAGTAAATGTCCCCGCCTCCTCTCATTGGTGGGAATTAAAACCAGCTGGAGCTGCCATGTTGTGTTTTTGGGAGCAGAGTCTGCACACTCAGGGTGTGGGATTTAAATCCCGCCTACACCACCGTACACAATCATGGTGTCACATGACCTTTTGTTTTAAGCACGAAATAACTAATTACAGCTAAACTTATCAGAAAAATGAAGATTGGAACGTAAAGTGGAAAGCTAAGAACGAGGTGAATCAACAACAGTCATTGTTTAGACGAAGGGGCAGGAGTTCTGGCTTTAAATAGTACTTTCCCTGGAAGTACCAGGTAATACTCATAATGCACTCAGAACGTAACCAATAAGTACCTGGTACATATCAGGCATGTCCCCAGAAAGTATCAGGTACACACCTGGTAAGTACTCAGTAAATACTGTATTATGTAGTGCTACTGAAAGCTGTTGAGTTCTTTCTTGTTTTTATTTCTTCCGGTTGAATTCATCTCAAATGATGAATTTCAAAAGCCTGCCAGCGCGCGCACACACACACACACACACACAGCATCTGTCCTGCTCTTCACGTCTTCACATGGTAATTCAGAAATACCTCATCCAGCCGTGTATCGTTACATAAAGGCATGGGCCGATAACCGGTTTCAGGGCATACCACGAGGGTTCAAAGGTCACAAGGTCAAAATCTTCCCGACATACCATTCCTGTGGTTTAAATGCCTTAAAACGAGATAACAGAGACGGAGCGTATTTAGTTGTTTTTTTAATTTCCTGGCCCCTCTGTAACCGGACCTGTTGCTTTGAGCCATCATTCAGCTGCGTACAGTAGACTGGAGGGGAAATCCTCAACTTTTATGTTTGTTGAAAATAAAAACAACTAATTTTTAATTGGTGGCACTTTTTTTTTTTTATCTGGTGGATAACACAGTCAGGTGTGGCTCGTCTGCCAGAGGAGTGACATCCGTCTCTTTCTTAAAGTAACACTGTTTTAGACCAAATGTTCGCAACAAGCTGCAGAAGCAGCATGTTAGCAGGGAGAGTTTACAGCGGCTCGTAAGTCTCTCAGCCTTAGTTTTCAAAGCGCAGAGCAGCCGAGAACAAGAAACACTGAGCAAAAAAAAAAAAAGCACAGTTACTTTATAATTATAAATAAACCGATCTGGTGTTCTAGTTCAATTTGTGTGCATCTTGTGGAGCCGATAATGGAAAACAGGATTTCCTTAAAGGGAAACGCTCCTCGCTTCTAAGCTACATGACGGAGAGGCAAACGTAAAAACAGTCTGTTAACAGGGAAGCTTCAGCGCCCTGGTGAACGATACGTGTTAACGTGACGAGCTGCCGACAGCGTCGAGAAAACAAGCCGCTCATGGTGAATCTGCTGAAAGACGGGCTCCGCGGGTAAATTATAAAAACTAATCCCGACGTTCGGGATTGAAATCAAAATTCATCGACATATTCACTTGTGTTTTCTCAGCCTCATAATTTATATCTGTGCACTGAAATAAAAGAAGCTTTAAATGAATATAATATTATACCATTATATCTATATTATAACCATCATTAAGCAACATTTGATATGAATTAGACCGCAGTAGGAACAGTGTTTGCAGTTTCTAAATAAAAGCAAAAAAATTGTTTTTTTTTTTTTTTTAAGTCTGTGGTATTTTTGCTCAAGGGTATCATGCCGTCAAAATCTCCCACCGGCCCATGCCTAGTTGTACAGGAGTTGTATCATTTCAGCCAGAATAGAGAAGAAGCAGGAAGAGCACGACGGGACAACAGGGTCCGGATCTTCCTGTCAGGTAAACCCCATTTCGAAATTCCTGCCTACTTCCTGAAAACGGACAATAACGAGCGGCCGTTATTAATCGGGGCAGCTGCAGCGAAGAAGAGCAGCCATCTGACCTCTCTGTGACGAGGTGCCCTTTCGGTAAGACACTCAAACCTCCGGCCTCATTCAACAGCTTTAACGGCACCTGCGCAGGGTTGTGGGTACAAAAAAAAATAAAATACTATGTGTAAACTCTTTACTGGGATGGATAAAGGTTCAGAGGGTTAAATAAATAAATAAATATATTAAAAGACAGATATGTTACATCTTCACACTCCACCTGTACTTCTAGGTCCACGTGAACACACCCGGACGCACACCTGTGAGTGTCTGAGTGTGCGAGCGGGAGCTGGAAACGTAAAAAGCCCTAAATGCTACAGTAGTACCATGTGTGACCCGTCCGTGCCGCCGCCTGTCCCCCGAACGGGGACAGGACAGAGAAGGAGGGCGGCAAAACCAATGTGTCCGTTTTTCTTTCCGGCCTACACATCTCCGCTTGTTGCTAAAAAAAATAAAAAAAAAAAAAAAACACATTCAACTACAGATTTCATCATTCCAGACTTCTTCTGAGATTAGAAAATAATAGTGACGATGTCGCTATGAACAGTGATCACAGTTAGGATCGTTCTGAAACAATAAAAGTCAGATGAGATTTTAGCAGGACGCTCGTTTGGCATCGGGGCGCGGTCCTCGTCTTCCTCATCTATTGCTCAAGGACAGAGTCTTTATCAGGCTCGGTGAAGCCCGGGTAGGGGGGGGGGAGCGGCGGCTTACTGAGGACTGGAGGAGCCCGAAAGCACTAATTCCTAATTACTAAATACTCTGGGGGGGTGCTGCGCTGTCTGCTGCGGTGTCCGGTCGTCCGTTCCGCTCCTCCCTCAGCTCTGCTGCCCCGGGACGGTGCATCCCGCTGTCCTCCCGTTCAGGCCAGCGTGGGCCTGGCTGATGGACGGGGAGGACTGACTCTTCCGAAGGTGACACTCGCGGCCGTCCAAGATCAGCCCGCCGAGCACGCTGGCCTCAATCTTCTCAAGGTCGTCCGTCTCGGCGCGGATTTTAGCCTGCAGGAGGCTGATGTACGTCTCATACCGTGTCTTCTGCTCAAAGAGAGGGCGGGGG
>NC_051438.1:8264170-8266150 GCF_001649575.2 Kryptolebias marmoratus
AAGAAGCAGTCAAACAAACATGACGGCAAACGCCATACAATGTGATGGTTTAATTATTTGGTTACAGAATTCAGAAACTGATCCTGAATCATCAGACATCTTTTTATTCCCCCCCCCAGTCGCTCTGCGTCACGGGAAGGATCAGACAAACGAAGAGAAACTGCAGAAAGCCTGTACCTCGTATGTGAGGTAGTGCTCTTTAAGCCGGTACTCCTCCCACTCGCGGCTTTTTGGGTCGGCCGAGGGCTGGTTTTTTCTGTGCTCTTCCAGTTCCAGACTCATCTGCTTCAGCTTGCTCTCGTGGCTCAGCAGCTGCTCCTCCTGCGCCAATCGCAGGCCGAACGAAAGCCAGAACATTCCCAAACACAGCCAATGAGAAGCCAGCAGAGGCAAATACAATATGTATGGATCGCTGACCAAAAATGTAAAGCGAACAGATATTATCGTGACTAGATATTGATTGTAGAAGAGACAAATGGTGTCTAATGTTTCTTGTAAACTAAATATAAAGCAGGAGAGAGTTGTAACTGATATTACTTCTCATATATATATATATATATATAAATAAACATCTGTGTGTGTGCGCGCTGACCTGGTTGAGTCTCGTGGAGCAGGACGGCAGGATGGGCCGACAGAATTTCTTCATGGAGCCGATGGCGGCGGGGAAGGCCGGAGCGGAGAACAGCGCCGCCACCAGGTTTATTCTGAAGATCCAGGACATCATCTCCTCCTCACTCCTGGAGAGAGGAAGAGGGAAAATGGAGCCGCCAAGTTCAAATGGTACAGTGTTTTTTTGAGGACAAGTTTAATTTCCGGGCAATCGCATTTTATTGAACAATCTTCCCCCTTCTGCACACCAAACTACAGAAAATTTTTATCTCTAAGATCACAATTTATAATATCTCTAAAAGCTTTGTTATAAAATAAGCATCCATCACTGTCAGTTACGTTTGTAGTTATGACTCTGCCGATGCTAGTTAGTTTCGGCATTGAAATGCTTCGTGGAAAACGTACTTCGGGTCGTTTCAAACCCCGTACGGTCAAGTTTCAAGGCTGCGTTTTGAAAGTGGGTGACTCACGGGGCCTGCAGCAGGAAGACTCTCCAGTCGGAGGTTTTGAGCTTCAACACGTTGGCTCGTTTGCTGTAATCAGTGGCACAAGTGGCTAAAGCGTGATGAATCCGTACGGCGTTCTTCAGGTCCACCTCGGAAATGTCGCAGTCTGGCTTGTACTCATCCTGTGGAAGTCGGAGAGAGAAAGAAAAAAAAAAAAAACGCCATTAGAGATGGGTGGATGATTCAAATTAACTTTATTTGTAAAGTGTGAGTCAGACAACCATCGCTGACCAAAGTGCTGCACAATAAAATCACAGAACTATAAACCAAAAACATCACAATTAAATAAGAGATGTTAAAACATGAAAACAAAAGAAATAAAATTTCTTAAAATGGCAAACCGATTTTAACAAAATAAATAAAAAAGGTGAAAAGTGTGAGTCCATGTTAATATTACAAAATGATGGATTTATGTTTAGAAATATTGTAAAATATATAAAAGATCTTAAATCTTAAATGACTACACTGTGTTCCAAATTATTATGCAAAACGTGTTTAGGAGTGACAAGGTAAGAAATTTTTGGTTTGTCAGCTAAACTCATTGATGGTGATGTGTGTCAGGGCTCCTTATATCATTGAAAGCAATTGCAGACACCTGTGCTAATTAGTTTGGCAGGTGTGTCCAATTAAAGGCAAGACTACTTAAGAAGGCTGTCCCACATTATTAAGCAGCCTACATTTTCAGCCAAAATGGGAAAGAAAAAGGATGTGTCGGCTGCTGAGAAGCAACAAATTGTGGAGTGTTTAGGTCAAGGCATGACTACAATCAACATTGCCAAGACACTTCATTGTGATCATCGCACAATTAAGAAGTATGTAGCTGATTCACAGCACACACGTGTGCGTGCTGATAAGGGAAAATTGC
>NC_051438.1:8266326-8280105 GCF_001649575.2 Kryptolebias marmoratus
GCAGCAGACAAGTTTTTGAAGCTGCTGGTGCCTCCAACGTCCCCCGCACAACAAGATGCAGGGTCCTTCAGAGATTTGCAGCTGTGCGTAAGCCATCCTGTCGACCTCCTCTATCCACTGCACACAAGCAGAAACGGCTCCAGTGGGCCAAACAATACATGAAGACTGACTTCAAAACTGTTTTGTTCACCGATGAGTGCCGTGCAACGCTCGATGGTCCAGATGGATGGAGTGGAGGATGGCTGGTTGATGGACACCCCATGCGAACAAGGCTACGGTGCATAATAATTTGGAACACAGTGTAAATGAACATGAGAGATAAGATGGAATGATAACTGCTCTAAGTTTGTAGAGGACCAAAAGTAATCATCTCAGATTTATTATTACACAGAAGACAGTCAGAACACCTTTAATTCAGTTTAGAAAGAGTCTAACAGATGGTGGTTCATACAGATCCATGTCTTATCTGAATAACAGTGAAAATAAGTATTTACAGAAAATACGACCAAAGGGAAGCATGTACAAAAAAGGGGGGGGGGGGATTGACCCCAAGATGAATCCTCAGGGAACTCCACAAGCTGCAGAGAAAGAGAAAGTTCCCGTTTTAAAAGAGTAAGACCGGCCTGATAAAGAGAACTGAACAACTGAAGGACAGTACACCAACTTTCAACCAGGCCTCAGAGTAATTTTACTGTGTGGTAAACTCTATCAAATACTGCGCTGAGATCCACCTGAATTGAATCAGCATTTTTTAATCATGGTCTAAAAACAGGAGCAAGTCATCGAAGACTGACTCTGCTCTAAGATGGACCAAGAAATTAATAAATGAATCACATAAAATCCTTGATTCATTATTTAGAGCCAAAAAAAAAGGATTTTTTTTAACTTAGTCTCTAATTAATGCTCATGTTGATTATTAAAAGCAGTGGAGTTTTGGAGGCAGGTTTAGATGTTAGTAAAGCTTAGTCAGGGTGGACGTGAGTGCAGTGCTACTTCTCAACCAGCAGAGGGAGACAAACACAGATAAGGACAGCCTCGCTTCCTCCCATCGATTGATTTTTTTTCTATCCGAGTGAAACACACACACACTAACACCACAGCAGTTCACAGCATCCACCAATGCTGTCACTGCGGCGGTGGATGTGTTTCTATGGCAACGGAGCAGAGGATGAGATGCGGTACCTTTTGGAGATACAAGATCATCCCCTTCAAGACTGCGTAGAACTTCTTCCACCCCCGGCGACCCCTTGGGGCTGAAAGAGAGACGGAGAAGAAGAAATGCATTTGGTCCGAAGCAAAAAATAAACAGCAAACAGGAATAAATAAATTAAAAAAAAACGTTAAAGAGATGTGTGACGTCGCGTTTTGAAACCCGCGTGCGTGCGCTCACTGCGTTTGCCGTCCATGTCGGCGTGGCTCTTGCGGGTCAGCACTCCATGTTTGTAGGTGACCGCGTTTAGCAGAATGGGAATGGCGATGAAGGGGTTACTGCCGTCCGTTACCCTGGCAACACGCTTGCTCCCGCCCTCACACTGCTCCTCCACTAATTCTGACAGACTCTTCCTGAGCTCCTCCTCCTCACTGCGCACACACAAATGCCCATTGAGATAAACCCGCGGAGCGTGTATTCAAGTGTACTTACTTCTGTAAAACTCACATAGTCCAAATACTTTTCCTTTGGACGGAAATAAAAAGACATACTCACACTGCCCACTCAAGCTTTTCATTCTTGATTGAGTTATACAAGACCTGCATGGGGGGAAAAAGAAACAAAAAAACGAAAATCTCCTTTAGTGTTTGTTTCTTTCATAAATAAATGGATTGACTTGTAGCTGTGAGTTTTATGGCACCTTCAGCAAATCCTTAGGAAAGTCTTTGCCATTGTTGAGGCCGTCGAGGTTACTGATAAACTGCTGGCAAGACATCTTCTTCCCGATATTCTGAGGAGACAACAAACCACACACAGAAACAAACAAATCAGCTTAATATTATTGAATATTATTGTTTTTTTATGTGCACTTTAAAGTCAAACTATTTTGTCTCGGTTAGATTAAGTCATTTGCACAAAGATTTAAAATCCTGTTTCATCAGCTCTGGTGCAGTTTTAAAAGTGTCCACTGGGTGGCGACATGACGCTGCTGAACGCCATCAACGTGAGACGAGCACTGATAAACCGGGATTATGATGCATCTTTAGAGGAAAAATAAAACAAAGGGAGGTGTTTTGTACCATTTACATCTTGTACCTAAATGAAACTGATAACCTGATTAGAGAAAGGTTTAAAAAATAAAAAAGATGATGACTTTTTTTTTTAATTCATATTTTCTCTCAGGTGGACAAAACAACCCTGTCATCATAAAGCACTTTAAGCTTCAATTACTGCCATTATTCAGTTAACAATGATAAAATATGTAATTCAGTTTTTAAATTAGTATATATGAATTACTACTTTAATGCAAAGCTGCAACAAGTTTCGTCTTTTTAGGGTTTTAAGGTAAAGATGACAGACGTCGTGTTTCTCATAGAACAGAACCTGTTTATTACATCAACTATATAAAGCAGAACGCTCAGACTTTCTCATTGCTTCTGCTACTTATCGCCCACATCTGAAAGATGACAGTTCAATAACGCTTTGTGTTAGCAAAATATCTCATCAACCCGCGGACAGATTTTAATGAAGCTCTCGGGAAATGGTCACTGGATGGACAGCTACAAGTGATTAACTTTTGAAGTCAACACAATCCAAGTGGGTCACCTCGCCTGATCTGCATTAGCAAACAGAAAAATGTCTCAAAGCCAGTCAGTTTGACAGATATTGAGCTAAAATTTGGTGTGGTAGTAGCTGAGAGTCATCACAGACGCATACTCTGAGCACCAACGTGTGTTGTGAGAGCAAGCCATGTGGCATTTATAAGGTTTGACGAACATCAGATGATCTGAGTTTAACACAACGGCCTAACAGGAAGTGAGTGATAGGGACAGCTAGGCTTTTCATTCTTATCCTACTTTTAAGTCAGAGGAGGAGGAGTGAATGTCTTTGGGGGAAAGTGTTAGTAGGTAAATATACTCACCACCTGCGGGGGCACAGAGAGACCAGGAGACCAGTTACGGTTAGCAGGGGAAGGATTTGAAAGAGAGGGAAATGAATTGGAAAGAAAGAGAGGATATCAGTTAGGAGACGGATATCCTATTAAAAGTTGAGTCGAGCAGCAGGGCCGAGGGAAAGCAAAGCTTAGGACCCGCAGAGCCGACTGCACACTGACCACAGCGCTCCAGTTTTTTTACACTGCGGAGCAGCGACTGTTCAAGGAGAGGAGACATAAACAGGTCAGAAAGTAGGCCGAGAGAGAGAGAGAGAGAGAGAGACGGAGAGGAACAGCTGAAGAACGAGCAGGAGATGCGTCGGGAATGAAGAGAGACGTGCCGACACCGGCAACAAATTATCCCTGAGCTTTGCTTTCCAGTTCGTAGAATAAAGAAGTGGTCATTCGGCAGAACCACAGAGTACACAGAGAAGAGGACGGTACGTACATGTCCGTGGAGATCAGTGTTGAGCAGCATCAGGGCACATGTTAACGTGTGGGCTCCATCTGCAAAGACACCACAGAAAAACAGAAAAAGATTACTTGAACCCGTCAACATCAGTGTTTTCCGTTGACGTATCATTTTTCGTGAGTTGGTCTTTTAATTTTCCTAAACGTCCCAGCTGAAGTAATGCCAGTTTTCTTCCAGTCGAGCTCCGGTCCTCTCCGTCTGAGCTGACGAGTCATAACAAAAGGTTTCTGAAGGTCAAAGGCCTCTAAGGTAGTATTAAAGGCTAGTTTCCCGGGCTAGCTATGTCTGAAGTGGAGACACACAGAGCTGCTGATGAGACATCATGGAAACAAGACAAACACTGAACGTCTTTAAAGCTATATAAGCTCAGGTTTTATACGAACTCTGTAGTCGGACAGGTTGTCTGTCTGCTACAGTTTCAAGAGAATAAATGTTTGAGGAAGCTTTTAGACTCGAATCTGGGTTCATGTTTAATTTACTATGTTTTTACCCGGTGTTGTGTTGAGTTGTGTTCCCCTCAGATCCGTTTCCCCACCAGCTGCACAACTTTATTCATTTATTTTTTTACTTTTGTCGTTTTAACCAACGGTAGTTTAAGTAAAATGCTAGAAGAAAAGATCTTTTTTTTCACCCCTTTTTGTCCGTTGTAGCAGGACAAACACGTTCATGGCTGGAAGTCTAGTTTACGTAGCTGATCTCGACAGGACAACACCTGCTTGTGTCCGTTTTTAAGCAGTTAGTTGTGTGAATGTTGTTTGCAGCTAACATTTACAACTGATAAGTTCATATATAATACATGCGATCAATAAATACAATTCTTATGTATGAAACAAAAAGTGTAGGCTCAGTTAAAGGAACATTTGGCAGAAGAGCGGTCTCCATTATTGCATTTTTAATGTGTTGTGTTTGTTTCTGAAGGCAAAGCCATGTGACTGAAATCATGCAGAAAGCGGAGTTTTCATCCCAGTTTGCTGCAGTTCTGACCAATAATATCCTTACAGCATGCTGAGTATTTAGGCTTTTTTTTCCTTAAATACGTCATTAGTCGTTTAGATTAACTGATGCATTAGCTGACAGGCTAATCGAGTTAAAACCAGTCGATAGTGGCAGCGCTGATGGGAACTCCTGACTGTGTCGCCGCTGATGGTAAAACAGAGTTAAAGGCACATCTGCAGAGCTGCCTATAACAAGTCGAAGATACTGCTAATAGCTGAACTGTTAAAATGCTTCAAGTTTTCTAAATATGGTGTTTATGAGCTTTTGATCGGCCTCAGATCTAGGTGGAAATGAGCAGCATCATATGAATGCTTTGTTTAAATGCGAGCCACTTCCTGTTGGGGTCGCTCCTCGTCGCGGTTAGCCCTCACGGTTCTCACCTTCGTGGGAGGGCGTCTGTGGGTTGCAGTGACAGTATCGTCTGGAGAAGTGGACGAGGACCCGTTCTCTCTCCTGAGTTTCACCCATCAGCGGGAAAGCCTTTAAGAAGTTCCTGAGGCACACGGAAGGATCGGATTAAACATGTCGCTTTAAGGAGAGCCGACGCGACAGGAGGTGCGCCACGGTCCTCTGAAGAGTCTGCACGGAGGGTTTTCAGAGACCCCGAATTACCTCAGGGCTCGATCCAGAGACAGTCCAGAGAAATCAAAGAAACTCAGATACTCTGACGCCACCAACTGACTGAACTCGTTACTGCAGAGAGAGAGAGACCATCAAAAAAAAAAAAAAATCAGCACAGTCACGTGACCCCCGAGGAGGCGTATAAACGTGTGTGTGTGGCTGGGCATGTGTGTCCTCACTTCTTGCCCAGGTGTCTGGCCACGTCGCAGCGCTTGAAGCCCTCGAGGTGGTAGAGGCGCTTGGCCAGCCTCTTGGCGGCCTCGCCGTCAGCTCGGCAGCCATTGGCCAGGGTGTCCGTGCTGCCACGCTCCAACCGCTCCAGACTGCCCAGATCGCACTCCTCCGAGTCAGACGGCACGTCTGTGAGGTTGGCATCGCTGAGGAGGAGAGCATACGCACGTGCGCACACAAACAAACACACACATGCGGGAGCCGAGGGTTAATGAGTGGGACGTGTCCATTGTTGCTGACTTAAAGTGCGCCAACCAAACAAAGCGATAAGCTGCTACGACTTCACAAAGGTTACAAGGAGGTCACAAAGGAAGGTGGTCCAGGAGGGGGAAGAGAGACTTAACAAAGAGCAGGAGACTTCTGTTGTGATCTAAACCAGAGGTCCCCAAGTCCCGGGCCGTGGGCCGGTACCGGTCTGTGGGTCATTTAGTACCGGGTCGCACAGAAAGAATAATTAACTTGCAGTATTTCCGTCTGAAGGACATTTATTTTGAAAAATGACCGGATTCTCTCCATTACATCCGTCTATGACTCCCTCTTGATGCGTGTCAGAACGCTTATCGAGGTCACGTGATCCGTTACCGCTAAAAACAAACCCACAAGCAGCAAAATGAGTAAAAAACAAACGTCTCTGGAAGCACTGGATGGGACCGTCTGGTTACTGAGAAACGAGCTCAGGGCTCCCACTGATTCAGAGTTATGGTGAGTTGTATTCTTTGTGCACTTTATATTTGTGATGTCTCTTATTTTGAAGGGCGTGTTTAAACACAGAGAACATCAGGGGGAGGAGAGACTGTTATTCATGTTGATAACACAACACCAGGACGCAGCTAACAAAGCTGCGAGGACACGTTGGATTTATGTTTATTATGGTTTAAAAAATACCCCCGTTTTCATGCCGGTCGTATCATTTTATTTTGTTGTATTTATCCACCACACCTTTAAAGGCCGGTCTGTGAAAATACTGTCTGATAATGAACCGGTCCGTGGAGCTGAAAAGGTTGGGAACCGCTGATCTAAACTACACTCCTCTAAAGTTTCCTGACTGAACGTTACACCGTTATGGAGAGATCCTGTTGACAGGAACATGTGTCTACAGTAAGACTGATAAATAAACACCAAGTCCTTTAAATCACCTTTGTGGTATCTCTGATTACAGCAGGTGTCACCAGGAGCACATTTTCTCATGATGACACACACACACACAAAGACTCAAGGTGAAAACAGCACCAGCCTCGCTGCTGCAGGTGGTAACAAAGAATACTCTGTTGCTGACTTCAGCACCTCCCATCAAATTGCCCTTGAGCATAACACTCCGCATCGAAACGAACTATTAATCCAATTTCGTGATCCTTCTCTGTCGCCGGAGTGTGCTTTCAAGCTGTCAGTGTGGCGTTCCCGTGTGAGCGCGACATCGAGGGGGAGCGAGGACCAAAGCGTTCGACTCTTCAGGAGAGAAAAGAGCAAATAAACAGCTGAGGAAATTCATGAGCACAAAGGAAAGCCAAATCTCCAACAACATGAGCACTGCTTTGACCTGATAAATATTCTGATAACACATAGCTTTTATCCATCCATCCATCCACTGCTGTTTATCCTCAGGTTGAGGAAGCAGCAGGTCCAGGAGGGAGACCCAGACCTCCCCCTCCCCAGTGACACGATCCCAAGGGGTTCCCAGACCAGATACATGATCCCTTTAGTGAGTTGTGGTTCTACCCCTTGAGGGAAAAGCCTGAAAAACCTTCAAAGTGAGCCGTCCAGGAGCTAATCTAACCAGATGCCTGAACCTTTGATGCAGAGAAGCAGTAGCTCGTCGCAGCCGCTTCCCGCTCGGGCGCGCCGACGGTCAGGTCCCGAAGACGCCAACATCATCCACAGAAAGCAAAAAAAAACAAGACCCTGAGGTTCCCAAACCGGATACACGCCCCTCGATGGCCTGGTGTTGAGATATCATTCATGAATGCCACCATTTGTTGGCAGTTTTAACGCCAACGCAAAAAATGTTTTAAACTACATGCAACGTTAGTGAGTGAAACGCGCTTCTTCAAGGAATCGGCCTTCGTTAAAAGGCGCGTAGGAGTAAAACTGAAGCAAGTTCACACAAAATGGTTCCTTAACTCCTGGTTTGGGTCATGTTTCAGAGAGATAAGGATCCCAGTATTTCCCCCCCAACAGCTGCCTGCCCATCCACAAGGTTACAGACGTTCCATTGCCAAATCTTTAAACTAATCTGAGGTTATCTCCTGCAAGCGAGCGGCCTTGAATCTCAGGAAAACGGGACCATCACTGCGAGCTTCGATGCAAAAAGCGGCTGAAAGATTTAGTCTAAACACCAGCTATGTTGTTGTCAAACAAACAGAGGATCAATGCGTGAGTATTAATTAGCGCCCTGCTTACTTATTTATAACTTACAATGGCAGCCTGGAGGATGCCGAGGGGAAGTCACCGTGGTGTTACGCCGTAATCGCCGCACGGCTGAGTCAATCATGGGAAGTGAGCGAGCCTTTTTTTTTTTTATTGGACTTTTAAACGAACCGTTTTAGGACTCAAGTTTAGAAAAAAAAAAAAAAAAAAAAAACGCTGTTATTTTAATTGCTTGTGTAGCGAGCGACTTGATTTGCCTTTATTTGGACCGTCCATAACGCGTGACATTACATTATGTAAAGCAGCATAAATAGTGTTCACTGTGATTCATGCTGCAGGGCACGAATGTAAGCTGCACTCTCTGCTCATGTCCACCTGCAAGCCCGTGACGAATTGTGCACACTCATCCACTCCCATCCGTCTCTGTGGCATTTCCTCATTTCCTGCCTGCGTGTCCGCCAGCACTCTCGCCAGATGATTCAGATGGGTTTTTTTTTTTTTTTTTTTTGCATAATCTGATCAGCCAAATTTCATTACCCTCGCAAATTCAATGCGTTACTGACTGCCGTCGTAAGGAATCAGACGGTCGCCATGGATGCAGCTGAAGCCAAAGCGTCCCATCTGAGCAGAGCGATGTCTTAAAGCTAGCTGTCACGGTAATGGAGAAATTAGAAGCTCTAAAACGCACGCGCCCGAATACAAATGATCGCTTTCATGCTGGGGAAGAAGTTTCGTGGCTTCAGGTGGTGTCGAGCTTAGATACGCGCTGCGCCCACGAACACATGACCTTCACAAAGGGGCCTTGACTTCTCCGCTCAGGGCAAAGTTACACCCTGGTGTCGTCACATCAGCTCATTCGGTGATATTACAGAGCGAACTGAACGAGCCGCTATCAGCCCTGCCAGCTCCACCAGTCACAAGCCCCGTCCACACACAGGAACAGCTTTTGTGACCAATGCACAAAAGGTTTTTCTTTTTTCTTATCACTTCAGCATGGAAACAGCGTTTTAGTTGACTAAACAGTGTTTTTCGAAAAGAGTGAAATAATCTTTAAATTCCTACACTTGTGTTTTCATGTGGGCAGCCAAAACACCACCTTTTGAAAGTAGATCCAAGTCTAATCTAACCCACGACGGGACACACGCATCGACAGTAACAACAACGACGGCAGATTACAGGATTGGATTTCTGCTGCAGTCGGTAGTCTCTCATCTACAGCAAAATCTTTGTAAACTGTATTACTTCTATCAACAGACAAGGGCGATAGAGTAGAGCAAAAAAACCCTATTATTATTATAATATCAAATAATATGAGGCCATAGAGTTAAAAACAGAGAGGGAGCACTCGTCACATGATCGTGTGACTCAACGGACAATTGGCGCCATTATCAAAACGGGAATCAGCCATGGATGACGCCTGAGTCATGTCTGTGATATAAATGCACCAATAAATGCAAAAATGCCTCTGGAATATCCTTCCATAGGTAAGTAACCCCACAATATGCAATGTTGTGAAAATTTAGTCAAAAATTTATTATCATATGGTAAATCTGTCCATGCTGACACTTTCTATCTTTGATTTTTCTACAGGGAATGTAGAAAGTGGCTGTCTTAATCACCAAATTTATGAGATTAACTTCTGTTGCATGTCTAATCAATAATTTGGATCTAGAATTAAAGTCTTCATGTCCTGATTTCCCTGAAGCTTCTGCTCCTTCCGGTCTGGATCCTCCAACATATGATTGTGTTGGTTTAAATTGTAAACTTTGACACCAGTGTTGTTCCTTTATTTGATAAAGAAGTGGAGGATATTCCAGACCTGTATGCTGACAATCCATCTGTCCGATCCACATTCTCCTAACTTCATCTTCCTGCTGATATCTGACTCTCCTCTGCCTCCTTCTGCTTTCATTGTGTTTTTTTTTCATGGAGCTGACAGGATTTTACACAAGTGTGGTGAATTTCAGGAGGATCTCGTGTACAGCTGAAGACCTACATCATCAAAGACAGCATGTCTTTTCTTTGACGCACACGTGTTTGTTGACATTGCACCCAGTTTGGCGGCCATTTTGGATCCTCCACTACAACACATTTTCTGATAAGAGCATGAGAGGGAGGGCTCTCTCTATTTTTAACTCTATGCATGAGGCCAAAAATTTACCCCGATTTGCTTTGAACATCGAAAGTAAAATACTTTGCACCAGCTCCTTGCTGGACAGCGTCTGAAAAGAGTCTGACGTGTCTGCGATTCGGACTGACCTGCCGTTCAGTCAACACTCGCCGTCCTGCACGTTTGTGGTTTCGTGGTGTAATGAGACACGGAGTACAAGTTCCACTTTGTCATCAGTCCGCAAAAAGAATTGAGCTCTTGCTCTTGTATTCGCCATCCTCATCTTTTTCTTCTTGTTGTGTTTACAATGTGGACCACAGATTGTATAATATACAGACCATGATAATACGACACCCTGTGGTTTTATATATATATGTCTGTGGTTTCTACTTGATGTGTAAGCGTTATGCACATGCTCCATGTCTTGTTTCCCGTTTCTTCTGTATTTTGTGGCAGCATTACAGCACCACGCACAGCATTTTGGGTTATTTTCTGTAGGCACTTTCACCAAACACTTCAAGCTGGGTCTTAGATGCCCTCTGGCTACTTCAGTGTGAATTCTGAATAAATTGAGGCGGCGACGGGGTTTGAAGCCAACCCACACCTGATGCACCTTTGTGCCTCGAAACGAGGTGATAACAGAGCCAAAACGATCAACATGTGAAACAGTAAGCCGGCTTTGCAGCTCAATAATGTGATGAAGTGATGACATACAGCCTGTGCGACCACCCAGTCATGAGATTAAACAACAACAGATTTATTACTGAGGGGTGACTGATAATGACAAACAGCAACTTTGAATTTAGTTAAAAAAAATAATTAACCTCAAATATGTCAGGTTTACTGGAGTAGTTGACCCACAAATGCAGAGAAAACACTAGGAGCTCACAAAATAAATTCAAAGATTTATTAATTAGGCAAATCTAATCACTTGCGTGGCAGCAAATACGAAGCAGCACAAGGACACAGATGTAAAACCAGGCACAGCATGAGAGCACACAGTGATGGGACGCTGAATGAGAGCTTAATGGACTGGGGCTGATGAGGTAAGTGGTGACAGGTGAGACTAATGACTACAGGAAACAGGTGCGAGTGGGCGGGGCAGGCGAGAGGAGGAGCAGCTGGTTGAGGAGAAATGAGCTGGTGGCGCAGGGAGACACAGAGGAACTGACGACCGAAGACACAGAAAATAAGTCCAAAACGCTAACAAACAACCAAAAAAAAAAAAAACACAGTTCCTTACAAAGGAGAGTCACTAAACTGAGTTAATTTACTATGTTTTGAAAACGATACAAGGGACACGTCCGTCAC
Source organism: Kryptolebias marmoratus (assembly GCF_001649575.2). Taxonomy (NCBI): domain Eukaryota; kingdom Metazoa; phylum Chordata; class Actinopteri; order Cyprinodontiformes; family Rivulidae; genus Kryptolebias; species Kryptolebias marmoratus. The sequence goes on from NC_051438.1 coordinate 8,277,515, forward strand.
ACATTTAATGTGTCAAAGGAGTTCTAATCCATGCTTTTTTTTTTTTTCCTGGTTCCACGGTGCCCGCTTCATTTCTGAAAGCTCACATCTACGCGGGACGTGGCTGGCTCCATCGGTGATTCGTGAACAGTTAGAGGCAGCTTAAAGACGGACTGGTCTTTGCAGCCACTTTGTAGAAATGTTTTGTGAAAGTGCCTTTAGTTTCTGCGTGGATGAAAACATTTGTAGAAATGGTACAGTGCTAACGAGGATATTTTTAAGAAAAGAGCAACAAAAAGATTGTTGGGGGGTGGGGTGCTCTCATGAAGACTCCTCTGAAAACTGGTACTTTTTTTAACAGGTTCGAAATTGAAAAAAATCAAATCAGTTGATGGAAACGCATATGAATATACATTTCACAAAAATGGCTTCACACACACACACACACACACACAGATGCTTGTGCACCAAATAAAAACGGGCGCCGGGTGGACCCACCAAACTACATCCAGCCGAGTGTTTGCCGTGAAAATTGTCCTCGCTTGTCTGACCATATTAATTCACAAGCTTCAGAGAGACCTCATAAATCATTCAAAGCTCATATCAGTCACAGGGCTAAAACGATGCCACACACACACAGTGCACTGCTCTCCAGCAATAACAGAACAAACACACACACACACACACACACAATACCCTGGAGTCTGGGAGACAATATTAAGGGTCGGATATCAAGCTCAGCTTTCGAGCTGAGACACTTTTAGAGTCACTGAAGGCCAAGTGGCACACTGTAAAGCTATTAGTCTGTCCAAAAGCACAACTCTGTATCCTCGGGCTAAGTGTGACCGCCACTAAGTCTGCCAGTGTGTGTGTGTGTGTCAGAGTCAGAAAGCATGACAAGGCATGCCACTGACTCACATGCTAATCTTTTACCGAGCACCACCTCTGAGGTGTGTCTGTATACTAGGTGTGTGTGTGTGTGTGTGTGTTTGTGTGTGTGTGTGTGTGTGTGTGTATAAGAGAGGAAGAGGAGGGTCTTAATGGCATTCTATGCGAGTGGAATCATCCATTAAGGTATTACCCAAATTATGAAATCCTCCTCTTTCACAGACTTTTAAGACGTCCACGTAAGACCGGCTAACCTAACGATGGCTGACGCGGGGCAGAAACGTGTATCTGTGTGTGTGTGTGTGGGGGGGGGGATCCAACATGTGTGTCTCGGTGTCTTGATTTGTTGCGGCTTGCTGTCGTTTTAATGATGGAAACAGTGCTGCAATACTGGATTTCTACATTCGAAACAAGCAACAAAGACGACTCGGAGGGCAACTTTTCACTGTCATTAAAAAAAGAAACATTTTATTAATACTTAAGGACTGACACTAGCAGACATTATTTAATCATTTTAGAAGATGCTTCAGCTAGGAGTAAATCAATATTAAGTACGACATCTGACAAATTATCAGCTCATTTGAGTTGAAACCTAGCTCAAGAAACCTATATTGATAGGGTTGACTAACAGGTAACGTGTAGCGCTAAAAGTATGTGTTGTGGATCCCTCTCAGCTACTACCACAACAAACTTTAGACAAATAAATGCAAATTTTACGGAGTCACGGCCATTTTTGTGCTTTCTGAAATTAGCTGGCTGTGGTGGTCGACCTAAATCGGGACGGCTCCCAAAAGCCAATCAGTCAACGATTACTCCCCCCAACAGTTTCACTCAAACCAGTCCAGTGGTCCAAGGAGATATTTCGCTAACAGAAGCAGCCGACTCTCTCCATCAGTCAGCTCTTTGGAGTGCGTGTCGGGGGACGACCCTCAGCGACCACCACACCACAGCTCAGCTCAATATCTGCCAACATGACTGACTTCTGGCCATGTTTCTTTTTTTTTGTCTGCTGATGCTGGTTAGCCGTGGTGGCCATCTTGAATCGGGTCGACTCCTGAACCCTCTGACCATTTTATTATCCGGTGGCTCGTGAGATATTTTGCTAACAGGGAAACGAATAAAGGTCACAGCCCTTTCCCCTCAAGGCAGGCAGTAATCACAGTTTACTAATTAGTTACTAATCTGCAGCCACAAGTTTACAAGACACCAACTAGTCAAAGCAGGTAACCTTTAGCACCTTTTTTATGTCTAAATGAGAGTTTAAACATTAATGCATGAAGTGAACATTTAAACAGAGTTAAAATGGACAGATGCCGTTTAAATTTGATTAATAGACTCCCTATAGGCCAACATGAGGGCTTTTTGGCCCCATCTGCTTCATTATTTCCTTTATTTGTTGTTTGTTTGTTTGTTTTTGTTGCCTGTTAAAGTGTCCCCACCCATCCTGGAAACGACGGAGAACTCACAGGAGCTGCAGCAGAAAGTCAAAGTGGACATCATATTCCTCCTTCCACATGTCGGGCTGTTGGAAAGGCTGGCCGAGCCGCTCCTCATCATCCAGCTGCCGGCAGAACCAGAACCAGAACCAGCTCCATCCCGGTCCGCCGTCCCGACTTCCAGATGCGGAGTTTCGTTTTGGGTTATTTCTTTTTCCTTGGTGGATAAACGCAGCCGGAGGGTTTGGTTTTTTGTTTTTTTTTGTTTTTTTTGTTTTTTTTTTTGGT
>NC_051438.1:8280366-8287010 GCF_001649575.2 Kryptolebias marmoratus
AAAAAAAAAAAAAAAAAAACAGCTTCCTCTGCGTTGAAATAAAAAAAAAAGACTGAGGGCCAGCAGCAGATCAGACGCTGAAGGAGGAGGAAACGTCTGCAGAGATCTTGGAAAGTGACTGAGATTCTCTCACGTGTCCGTTTCCTTCTATAAAACCCAGCAATGATTAGGAACTCTCTTTTTAATAGTGTAATCCTGGTCCTGGAGGGCCACCATCCTGCATGTTTTCCTTGTTTCTCTGCTCCAACACACCTGATTTGAATCAATGGGTGATTAACAGGCTTCTGCAGAACATGAGGAGGTAATTTAACCTCTGAATCAGGTGTGTTGGAGCAGAGAAACAAGGAAAACATGCAGGATGGTGGCCCTTGAGGACCAAGGTTAGAGACCCCTGGTCTAAGATGATAAAGAAGCATTAAAAGAGCCAAGATTTAAAAAAAAACACGTGTTAAAGCTGCAGAAAGGGGTTCATTATGGTCACCATGATGACCTGCATCTCTCCCTCCTAGGCAGCACTCTTAATAAGACAGGAGGACTCCAAGCAGCCCCTGTGTCGTATAAAAAACCAAATCGGTAACGGCAGAAGCATCTGGTTGTCACCTCTTACACGTTTCCAGTGTTTAATGTGGGACATAGGATGAGGCAGGTTAAAGGAGGCCCTTTGCTTCCAGTCAGAGCCAAAACGAAGTGGAAGTTATTAGAGCTTGGAGATGAGAAAGAAAGTCCTACAGCAGAGAGACGCACGCTGGGTGAAAGAAGACACAAATGCCTGTACATTTTGATGTGTAAACTACACAAAACGTGTGTCAGGGTGGAAGGACAGGTATCCAGAACGCAGACTCATTTACTCCAAGTCAAACTCATTTATTAACAAAAAAAGGAAAACAAAGGCTGACGAGGCAGCAACTAAAACTAAATAACAAAAACCGGGATTGCAAGAACACAAAGGAAACCAGACAGCGAGGAAGTGACACAGTGAACCCCCAAATCCTGACAAAAAGGTTAGACGTCATCCCTCTCCAAGTTGATCGCTCTGTGGTAAAATCTTCAAACGCCATCAAATTTAAGCTGTGATATGTAAAAAAAAAAAAGCCATTAATTCATGTAAAGTCTGTCTGAGCAGTTTGAGCTCCAAGGACAGCTGGGTTTTCCGACTCGACTGGTCCGGTCGTTGGCTGTGGGGCGAATCTTTCAGGTCCTTGAAGGTTTCGTCCACCTTGTGTGACCGAAAGGCATAGCATGCATTTTGACGTATTTTATAAATGTTTTCTTTTTTTTCCAAAGCTGGTGGAGGAGGAGGCAAACCAAAAATGGGGACAGAAACAGAAGAATGGTGACCGAACGGTAAAAAGAAAAAGAACTCAACGAAGCTTTGTTTCTTTAGAATAAATCGAAGCAGTTGGTTTGCAAGAAAAAGACAGAGGTGCGGTACTTTCACTTTCATAAGGGCAACAAATTGACCTTTATTGCGTTCTCTAACACGCAGTAATGTTCGGGCACTGCCACGTGTCCACATCCTTAATGTTCTTCTCCTGACAGAAGTTTCTAATAAACACCGAAACACTTCGACCCGCTCGCTTCAAACGCCTCACCCCGGATAAAGCAGAGGATGGTTAGAGACAAACCGTAGCACATAAAAACAGACACAGTGGACGGACTTGCATTCAGGTCTTCGCTGATACAAACGGCAGTCAGATTTTCCCAGAAAACCTGTGATTTAAAAAAAAAACGATGTTTTAGCTGCTGGTCACAAGTCAGTCTGCTGTGACTCACGGGTATTTTTGTTCCCCCACATGCAGACAGCCAAATTCATAGCTCTGCTGTGACACTGCATCGTTTTTCTGAAGAAAATCAACAACTGAAAAAAATAAACTAAAATCTCTGTCTGTTTATAGGCGGGGCGTTTACGAAAACCAGTGTAGTCCTAAAAAAAAATTGCGCGTTTCAATCATTCAGCCAGATCAGGCCGCCGTGACGCCACAGGTTGACCCAGAAGGAAGCTCGGCCTCTGGGCTCTGAGCGCCAACGCCAGTCGCGTCGAAAAGATCGGGAAGAGCTGAAGCTGCCGGCTCGTATTAGTGTCCTTTGACACTAATAAACAAACAAACACAAGCTGTATGCCTGTCAATAAATACAATACAATTAAGGTTGACACTTATCAGCAGACAGGAAGCATTTTGGAAGACATGAGCCCCTCACATGAAATGAATACATGAGAAGAAGCTGGAAATGTATTTCAAAAAGAAAAAAAAATAGATATTTTATTTATTTACAATTAGAGATGTCAAGCTATAACGATAGAGATGTCAAACGTCATCAAACTTTTCTGTCCCTGATGTTAGTCGGAGTCATTTAAGAATTAATAAATCTCAGTCTGATAATTGCATTATTTTGCTTTTTTTTGTTTTCCATAACACCCTCGTGTGCTGGACACCTCTGCATCGCTGTGAAAAACAACCCGCGTTCACATTGCTCCCAAAGTTGTTTTTATTAGAAACAAGGGGAAACATATATTCCAGGTGACAGCAAACCTGTTTTTGTACAGCTCAGGAGCTCAGGGAGCTCTGACAGGGATGTGGAGTCTGGAGGGGAGACTATTTTCTTCACCTGTTCTGTAAGCTTTTTCAGTGGAAATCTGTCTCTTCTCTTCAAAGTTTCCCGCTCAGCTCTGTCAGCTTTAAGATCTGGGTCAATTCGGCGTCCTCGGCTCAGCGTTTGGATTTCAATGTCTAATTAAATCGGAGGCACTAACTGACCTGCTCTCATTTTTCTGCTTTCAAATACTTCCACACTGCAGACGCGTTGGTACGTTACACGTGACTCGATCGGGACCCCGGTCCGACGCCTGGGATCGGCTCGGGACGTTCTGCTTCGTTACGTGGCCTGTTCCTTCCCCAGACCACAGAAACGTTCAAAAACAACCACTCAGCTGCAAATAACAGACAATAGTGACCTCTTTTGGCTGGCTCAGACTAATTAGGATCAGGTGGGACTGTGGTTGTGAAACAACAGCATTTACTGAAAGAGAGTAACCTCGGAAAGAAAAAAAAAAATGCATTTAGAACCACAAATGTTCCGTCCTGCGGCAGGAAGAACCTCACTCAGCCCAAACAGACTGTGGGATGCGTCATAAAACATGGAGTCGAGCTATAAATAGAACAGGATGGATAAATCTGTCAGTGTTGAAATGATTCAGTTACTCTGTGTGTGTGTGTGTGTTGTGGAGAAAATTTCTCAGTCTTGCTGTTCTTTCTCTCCAAGCTGAGCCCTGATGTGTTTTCTGTCTATTACTGTGTGTCTGTGTGTCCATACTGCTGCCTGTGTGTGACGGAGAGCCAGGAAAAGGATAATCTGCCGGATGTTTCAGCTGTTCCATAACGCCACGCTGAGGTTTTATACCCCCGCCTCCGGGTGACGTCCTGAAAGATGAACGTATCTGCGCCTGCGAGCCAGGAGCAGAAATAGAATCGGAATCAGGAGGAAACGACAGCTATAAAGACGTATATCTTTCGGGACGTCGGGAGAACGAAACGCCGGCCTTGTCTGTGTGCCCCGCGCTGCTTTCCTTTTTCGTGTGCTCGTGCGTTCCTGCACTCCTGGAAGAGATTAGCCGACGTGGCAGAGCTCGCTCCTCTGATATGGAAACGGCCGCGCCTGGCTTTTATCTGCTTTGCTTACGCTTAGATCTGTTAGGCCGGCGAAGTGGAGGGGGGGAAACACGCGCTCACAGCGGCGTAAACAAGCCAGCGGAGATACTGCACACATCTGTATGTCTGAATACAGACACCAGCCACTACCTCTATATGCACTTCAATGTAATAGTGGGAAATAGGATGCATCCTGTGGTCTGTGTGCATGCCTGAGTGGATGGAAAGTGCTCGGTGGTTTGCATTATCACTGAAGCAGCATTCAACCAGTTGGATCCACTGACTGCTCTGTAGTAAGCTGCTGGAAGGGCAGAAACCAGGGTTTCAGGACCATTTTTAGGATCTTTGAAGGATTAAGTTAAGCTTCAATTTCGTAGAAGGTCCCATCAGGCTCGTGCAAAGTAATGGGCTCGTTGATCATGACATTGATAAAAAACTAACGAGCAGGCTCTGCTGACTAAGACCCCAGCTCTGTTTCCCCTGTGAAATGTTCACAGTATCCGCACCGGCTGCTGTCTCTCCGCGTGCCGCGAGGCCGGCTGTCTTCGTTACTTCTTGCGTCGAGTGTCAGAACGATACAGAGCGGCGGGGAGAGGATCTACAGTGGAAGTTTGGATCTGCGGGGAACGTTAGCCGGAAGTGTCGCCTCTCCTCCTGCTCCCGGGCCGCCTTCAGAGCCTTGGCACTCATGAACCCAGAAGGGCTGATTCTGGGCAGGATTAAAACCACCTTCTTTTTTCCACATCGATCCAAAAGACAATTCCAATTATTTGTACAGGTAAAACAAAAAAAAAGGGGGTAGATCTGGAGTAAGATTACTTTTGCAAATGCACTCGGGACAAGCAGAGCGACAGGTTTCCAGCTGATGCGTGCCTCCCTGACAGCATCTCGAGGCCCATATGCTGATCCAACTGCTTTGTGCTGTGATGCTAATGTTTTGTTGCGAAGCCACAGTTCAGCCGTTGCTCCGCCCCCCCATCACCGGCTCAGACAAACGCTTGTAAAGCCGCGACCCGCGCGCGCCCAGGAGCACGCGTCCCGTTGACTGAACGAATGCGTTTTAGCCACGCTAACGGCGCGCAGATGTTTGGACTTAATGTGAAACTCGTTTGTCAACATTTGAACTGTGATTACATTTATGGATCATTTACGAGCAAAAGGAATAAAAATGGGCCAACAGCCTCAGATGTGCCTGTGGTTTGAGCTAATTAGCGATATTAGCATATTTGCTTTGTAAACAGCAATTAAAAAAAATAAATCATTTGGCTGTACGTGATTGGCGTCACCTGAGAGTTTTACGCTGCTGACAAAAGCCCTGATTAGACTTATTTTAGTTTGCTTGGATAAGCTTATTTTATATTTTAGTTTAGTTTTAGAATTGTTTTTTTTTGATACACTGACACTTTTAGTTGGCCTTTTATTAAAACATTTTAACTCTCTTCGGTATTCTTAGTTAGCCTTCCGGTACCTTTAGTTTAGTTCAGTTTAGTTTATCTTAGCTTTTATCATGTCCGATCTGTTTGGCTGAGGTTTTTAAATCCTGGTTTAGTTTATGTTATGTATTACTTTGGTTTTCCTCAGTTTATCTTCAGTATGACTTGTGTTAGATAGGTTTTACTCTGTACTTTTGTGTCTTATTTAGTGTCTCGTGTTTTAGATATGTTTAGTTTAGCTTGCTATATTGTTGTGTGTTTTCACAATGATTGTAGTTTTGTGTTTTCATGTCGTAAAGCCCTTTGAATCGCCTTGTTGCTGAAAAGTGTTATATAAATGAATTGGACTTGGCAAAGAGTCGTACAAGTGGAGACGTGGCGAGAAAACCAAACCAGTTGCAACAAATCTGAGACACTGTTTAGGAGACATAAAACTAGTGCTAGTTGTTAATAGTGCTGAACTACGGCCGACAAGCAAAAAAAATAAAAAATAAAGACTGGCTAACAAACAAACGCCTGCTAGGTTGACTGGCACTTTATCTGTTGCTCTGCAGCTGCTTCGTCCCGCAGCGAAAAGGACTAGCTGTCCACAGCACCCCGGGAGCCCAAAATGTCAGACCGTGGCCATCCAATCCTCTCCCCGTCCCCGGAGGAAGGGAGAGGAGCAGAAAGAAGAAAAAAAAAAAAGAAGCAGGAAAACACTGAGGGGGGGAGGAAATGGAGAAACGATGGGATGCAAAAACCAGAGGAGGATAGTGTGTGTGTGGGGGGGGGGGGTGAGTCCAGATGAGATGAAGCGAGATGAGACAGATGGAGTGGAGGAACCAATACGAGCTGAGCCGCGGCAGATAAAGACTGAGTGACGGCATGAAAGAGGGAGAAGCCAGAAAACGGCTTTATATGCACGTATTTAGCACTGGGAAGCTATCAAATTATAAAACTAGACCAAAAAACGCTTTTACAAGAAGCAATCTTAGCTCCATCTTTGACACAAAGGCCTCCATGAATGTGCACTTTAATCTTTGTGTTTATAGATTTATCACTATAAACAGGCAGGTTTTTACAACGAACAGTAAGCAGGTTAGTGGAAAAAAAACGATCGATTGGGTTTTCATTGTAGCCATTAGTTATAAGCCTCGAGACATTTCAGTTCAGTTCAGCCCAGCAGCCTTATTTTGAAAGGATGCTTGTTCCTCGTAGGGAATAAGACAAACCTGACTGCCTTCGAATGCTCTGCATGAAAATTCACTAAAACAATCAGGGGTTCGAGCGTACTGGATGCCCTAAGAGTCTTGAAAACGTAACGTTCCCTTTAAGGCTGACGAGCAGATGCAGCCACTCTGGAGTTGAGGGCCCAAGTGTCTGGCAAGCGGGCCTACAGCGCCGAGCGATAATGGCTCATTTACACACGTACGTGCTCGCGTTTCCTCCAGGAACCCTGCTGGGCGGAGGGAAGCTGAAGACCATGATGTCACGACCACGAACAATGGCTCATTCAGCTCGGGCCCCGGCGGTCAGGAAGCGAGGCCGTGCTTAAAGAACAACATCTGCAGGGCCGGGGGGG
>NC_051438.1:8287080-8304065 GCF_001649575.2 Kryptolebias marmoratus
GGGGGGGGGGGGCTGACACGGGGAGGGAAACCTCAGAGCAGAGCAGACATCCAAAACCACCACCCCCCTCCCGCCAGTCGTCGTGTTCGCGAAGCACCGGGACGATCTGACAGCTAGCAGCGAGCAGATCAGGTCAGAGGACTGCTCTGCGTCTGTTTGGCATTCCTGTATGTTTGTCGCTGTAGAAACTGTGCAGCAGAACAAACCACAGGAACTGTGTAAATACCAACCACGGTTCACGTAAAGCTGCGTTTCCCTCATGTGGTTGGCTCCGTCTCCTTCAACCATCTCTGGAGCTATCGGGGTATTTCACGTAAGGAAGCAGAGGCAGCTGTTAGACTATCCCCGCAGTCCCGAGGGGTCTGCGCAAACGACGGTCAGAGTCAGGAAATCTCAGAGGAAAGTCTCAATCTTCGAAACATCAACGCATGTCAGACAAGCTCTCAAAGGTCTTTGGCGTTCTGTAAGAATTTACGGCCCCGCCGAAGTGAAAGCCATGAAATGGGTCAATTTGGCGGCGCTGGGATTAGCTCCTCGTGTTGTGCAAACATGTTTCCTGGAGCCGAAGAGCACAGCACATCTGGATCTGCAGGAGTTTCCGTGGCCAACAACTTGTAACGATCCCGCTTTAACAGGCTCACTAAATCCGTGAAAAGTCCCAAAACTTCACAGTCAGACTTTTTTTTCTTTTTCTTTTGGCTACTGCTACTACCACGTCTGCCTTTTTTTTTTTTTTTTTTTTTTTTTTGCAAAAACACAAGCGGTTTTAAACTTGGTGTAGATTATGCACTCGCGGGTCAGTTGCTGCTTTGGCGGAGATTTCAAGCTCAATTTTAAAATGGCAGAAAAACCCGATTCAGCTCAAACTCACCCTCCTCCCTCATTCTCTGAGCACCAACCCGGGGCTTGACTCGCTGACGCCACCTGCTGGTTTGAGTCAAGGCCACGACAAGTTCGTTACACTTCAGCGAGACTTCTGCGTCGAACCTCAGCAACCAGAGAGCATTCAGCAAAAAAAAATAAAAAATAACCCAACACTTCTTAACGCTGGGTATTATAGCCGTTTTTTAATATAAAGCTGTAATTTATAGGTTATTTTATAGTGTTTTTCTTTTACGAGACACTTAACAAGTAGATCTGCATGAGCATTTAGCAGAACAAATCAGTTTAAAGCTATTTATTTAACACAATTTCATGATGCTCTCCTTTTGGTTTGTGCTGAAAATACGTTTACTTCATAAAAGGACAAGTTTTATATTTCACTTCACTTCATTAAGAAATGTTTGACATCTCAGCTAGAAGATCTGACGTATTATTAAATTTCTTTACTTTCTTTTTTCAGCAGACAGTCAAATTTAGATTTTTTTTTAGCCATTTCTAGCTGTTGTGTCCCGTTCAGGGTAGCAGGGGAGCTGCAGTCGACAGGTGAGAGGCCAGGTGCTCACTCTGTGTTCGTTTCATAGAGGATAAGAGATTTTAAAGTCGTACTTGTAATTTTTAGTCAACTTGTGATTTCGATTGTCTAGACTGAATCACGGCTGGATGGCTGAGGACGGTCAGGTCTCATTAAAGGTTAGAGATCAGGTGCTTGATGTGAACCACAGCGGCAGAGGGTGAAGAGGTGCGCCCTAAAATCAGCTGGAAAGAAACAAGCTTCGAGGGTTAACTGTTTACAGAGTCACGTCACGGAAACTTTATTAGAATATAGTCGAGGGAACATTAAAAGAGAAACCATCACAGCATAAAGCGTCAAGTAATGAGCAACGACAGCTCCACAAACAGATTCAACCACAGCACAGAACAGGAATGAGAGCTCATTCTTTTATGGTAATGCCTAATTTTATTTATTTATTTATTTTTAAAAAAGGGCATTTATTCCCACCCTTTAAAAGTACCTAAAAAGTGATTCTAATTCCGTTCCTTTTGCTGTAGACTGAAACCATTCTGGGTTTGACATCGAAAGATGAACACGGGAGCAACGTTTCAGCTCTTATTTCTGGGTGTTTACATCTGGGTCGGATGACACAACTCAGACGGCAGCATTGGAACAGATACACATAAAACAGATTAAAATGAATAAAACTTATTATATAGATGCATGCTTTGGTTGAATTAACGTTCGTACTCTTCATTAGTGAAGCTTTTCCAGGCTTTCGGCTCAGCCTCTGTCATCTGTTGGTTTGTTTTGGGGGTTAGTCCCTTAAATCTCCTATTCAGCAGGTAAAACGCAGCTCTGCAGAGTTTAAGGCTGGAGATTGAAGTGACCGGTCTCAAACCTTCCACTTCTGATGAACTCTGTTGTTTTGGCAGGGTGTGTTATCGATAATTATCTCGCTGCATGATGAAGGATCTCCCCGTCAGTTTGCTTGTGTCTTTCTTTAAATTGTCAAACAAAATGTTGCTGCCGACTGTAGAATGTTCTTTATCCTCTCCATCATTTCAGTAAAGGTTCATCTTTGTCTCATCAGTCCAGAAGATTTTGTCCCAGAATTTGAGGCTCTGTCTGAGCTTCCTGTCCTTCTTGTTAACCAGCGCCTTGTATCTTCTGTTGGAGCCTCTGGAGTTTTGTTGATGAAGGAGGTTGGTGCTGATGTCACTAATAGTTGTTTTAAAGTTATTCTTCAGGTTCTGACAACGTTCCTGTCTTCAGCTGCTGATGTTTTCCTTCCCATTGGACGTCTGGCACTGAGTCCACCAGTGGTTTCTTCTTCTTCAGGACATTAAAATGGTCAGGCTGGTTGTGTTTGTGGAACGGCTCTGATTGATTCTCTCTCTTCTCTCAGCTTTACATTTGTTTGTTTTTCACCCATAGACAGCTGTCTGGTTTTTATCTTGGTTACACTTCTACAAACTATAAATGCAGTCTGAACAGGCCAAACCCAAATCTGAGACTGAGAGGAGACTTATTGTTTGCATAATCAGTGTATTAGGACAAACCTGAGCAACAAAAAACACCTCTCAGTCACATGTTTCAGTACTTTTTGCTCACCTAAACACTTTTCTGTTACAAATAATGCTGTCTTCTGAGCTGTGGATCCCATCCAGATGAAAACATTTGGGAATAAAAGCTGAAGTGTTGCTCTCTGGTCTCAGATTCATCTTTTCACGTCAAATCCAAATGTTTCAGTCTACAGCGAAACGGAAAACAATTGGCCTCACCGCTCAAATACTTGAAGAGGGGAGCGTGTTTTCCATCCATCAGCGTGCTGTAAAGTTTCTGAGCCACTAAAAGCCCAAAAGTCAAAACCACAAGTCACTGCTCCTGGAATGCACATCCCTTTTCGCGGAGTTTCGTTTCATGTAGCACCTTGTTGCGCATCAGTGTCCTGTCTGTACGGGTGAAAGGCAGAACCGAGGTCAAAGGTGACGCGCCGCGACCTGAAACAGTCCGAGCGTCGAGGGGCAAGGCAGCGGCACCGAACCTGCCGCTCCGACCAGCGGGGATGTTTTAAAATAGCTGGCTCCATTATGCTGCCCCGCCGTGTGTTAATACATCACTGAGATGCCGGATGGGTTTGTGGGAATTACAAAAAAGGGGAACGGGAGCGGCTTAAAGAGAACATCTTTTTTTTCTGCCCATTTTTAGCAACCGCGGAGTGGAAGGGCCTAATAAAACACCTTGTGTCCACCTTTTTCCAGACCTCCTCTCTGTTATTCATCTGCATCAGCAGGAGGAGAGTGTGTTTTGTTGTTTTTACTTTAAATAATGCCATACAAATCTGATACGCCCTGGCTTCTGAAATATGAAATGTAAACATATATTAGGTTAATAAAAAACTGAAACTTGGTTTATCCTTACCTGACAGAGCTGATCATTGTTCCAGACCCTTCCCTGTCTCCTTGGGACTCTGAATGGTATCCATTCGGAATAGCCCAGCGTCCAGGCTGGCTCAGGACAAATTCTGACCTGCTTCCCGGTATGGTTGTCCTTAACGGACTTCCTCTTATCCCAGCCACTGCTCCGGCTCCTCGGACAGGGCTCTGCCCAGCCGTAACATCACCATCTAGGGCGTCAGGTCCAGCCTCAGCCCCTTCTTGCTCCTGAACCGTTGCCAGTTCCAGCTCCAGCGGTTCGGGCCCTTGGAACAGCGCCCTCTGTTGGATGAGCGGCGTCAGCGGCGCCTCGAAGCTGATGCAGCTGTCCGTCTCGTCGGTGAGCGACAGCACGTCCAGAGAGTCGAGACTGCTGTAACACGTGCCGCCCCTGAGCAGCGCCGACTCCACGATGCGCTCGAACGTGGAGCTGAAGCCGTCCCTGTTGTCCGCCGCCTTCCTCTTCTCCTTCTCCTCCTCCTCGGACTCGCGCTCCTCTTCCTCCTCGTCCTCTTCTGGGACCCCAGCCTGCTCGACAATCTGCTCGAACGCGGAGCTGAAGCTGTCCTGGTTTTCTCTTTCATCGCCGTCTCCCTGGGCCTCCTCCTCCTCCTCCTCCTCCTCCACCTCCGTGTCGGCCTGCTCCACCGTCGTCTCAAAGTTCGAGCTGAAAGTGTCCAAGTTTGTGTGCCCCTCCTTGTCGTCTCCTCCATCCTCTCCATCAGCCTCGTCCTCATCGTCATTCCCACCTAGGCCGTTCGCCATCCTGTAACAGCAAGCAGAAAAAGGAGATCAAACATTTGTTGAGACCAACTCAAGCAAAGATAATTTCATCCTATCAGGGGGAACATTTCAAACTGAGCAACCAGCAGATTAACTTCATTTGGAGCTTTTTTTAATTTGAAATCTGCGTACCTCTAAACTTATTATTTCTCGACATTCAGAGAATTGTTTTATTGCCTCACTCAGCTCCTTGTTGTTGTTGTCTTTTCAGCTCATTGAGTTGAGGATTGTTGCCTCCCTGTTAGTACACTGTGTTCCAAATTATTATGCACCGTAGCCTTGTTCGCATGGGGTGTCCATCAACCAGCCATCCTCCACTCCATCCATCTGGACCATCGAGCGTTGCACGGCACTCATCGGTGAACAAAACAGTTTTGAAGTCAGTCTTCATGTATTGTTTGGCCCACTGGAGCCGTTTCTGCTTGTGTGCAGTGGATAGAGGAGGTCGACAGGATGGCTTACGCACAGCTGCAAATCTCTGAAGGACCCTGCATCTTGTTGTGCGGGGGACGTTGGAGGCACCAGCAGCTTCAAAAACTTGTCTGCTGCCATGACAAGGCATTTTTGCAGCTGCTCTTTTAATCCGACGGAATTGCCTGTTGGAAAGAGTCCGCAATTTTCCCTTATCAGCACGCACACGTGTGTGCTGTGAATCAGCTACATACTTCTTAATTGTGCGATGATCACAATGAAGTGTCTTGGCAATGTTGATTGTAGTCATGCCTTGACCTAAACACTCCACAATTTGTTGCTTCTCAGCAGCCGACACATCCTTTTTCTTTCCCATTTTGGCTGAAAATGTAGGCTGCTTAATAATGTGGGACAGCCTTCTTAAGTAGTCTTGCCTTTAATTGGACACACCTGCCAAACTAATTAGCACAGGTGTCTGCAATTGCTTTCAATGATATAAGGAGCCCTGACACACATCACCATCAATGAGTTTAGCTGACAAACCAAAAATTTCTTACCTTGTCACTCCTAAACACGTTTTGCATAATAATTTGGAACACAGTGTAAATGTGAGTGAAGCACATTAGGCTCGTTAAGTGCCAGGAAACCACACTGAGAGAAGAATTAGCTGTTTTTCACCAGAACAGCTCCAGCGCCATCTTAGTTTGCTTTAAAATGGAAGCTGTGTGCTTGTCTGTTCATTAGAGGGGAAAAAGGGCCTTTGCTTTTACGTGTTTCGACACCTAAAGGCAAAATGGTTTTGCCACAGTTTGGTAACAAATTGTGTATATCGTGCGCAACAGTGCAGGTGATTTGTGTACCGACCGTCCAGGTTGTTGAGGGTTAGTTGGCTCCCCATCAGCGGCCTGCTGCACGCCTTCATCGTCTTCTCCTTTCGCCTGCTGGTGTTCGCCCTCTCCTCCCTCGTCCTCGACTCCCTCGCTCTCCTCCTCCCGTCCCCCAATCTGCGCTTCTGGTTTCCCCTCCTCTTGAGCCTCGGCTGCGTCGCTGTGCGGCTCTGCGGGCGGGTCGGTGGCGGCGGCGGCACCGACTGCACCGGGCTCCGATGGGTTTTCGGGTGGGGCGGGCGAGGGCAGAGCCTGCCCCTCCTGGGTCATGG
This sequence comes from Kryptolebias marmoratus, assembly GCF_001649575.2. Classification (NCBI taxonomy): domain Eukaryota; kingdom Metazoa; phylum Chordata; class Actinopteri; order Cyprinodontiformes; family Rivulidae; genus Kryptolebias; species Kryptolebias marmoratus. Next base: position 8,293,247 of record NC_051438.1, read on the forward strand.
TGCCCCTTGCAGAGGGTGGAGGGGAGGGCAACCGTCCGCTCCGGCTGGAGACGACGACCGGCGGGACTTTAGGTCAGCAGCCAGAGAGGTCACTGTCACAGAAGGAGAGCGGGCACACAGGGCGAGAGAGGAGAGACGTGTTAGCTTAGAACAACTGCAGCTTTAACTCCATCATTTTAATAAGAAAGGGCGATATGGGTCTCAAACAAACTGTCCTCTGCAATCAAAGGAGCCTGAGACCGTTTTCAAAAAGGGAGTATGAAACCCTACAGATTCCTGTCAACCCTTTAAGCGTACTGGCTGCCAATCAGTGTGGAGATTCATGCTCTCGCTGTACTTTGTGAGAGCACGAGAGTAACTTTACTGTGATTCTGTGAACTCGTACAGTTGCTCGATTAGTCAGAATCCTTTCCCGAGGCGTTCGTCTTTATCAAGAGTAAATGCTAATGAACAGCTCCTAATGACTTTTCTGTAGAGCTAGTTATTTGAGACCTAATGCAGGCTTTAATGTGTTTTCTTCTAATAATTTTGGAAGAATGACAATTAAATGTATGCTTTGAATTCTTTGCTTCTCTGTTATAAAAAAAAAAAGAAAAAGAAAAAAAGAAAATCAAACCTTGGATAAAGTAGCTGAGAAAAAATGCCCCGATGTTTGATATTAAAGCTGTCATTTTGACATGCTGCCAAGCTAAAGCACAGCAGTGAAGCAACCCCGTGTCCCTGCCGGAGACTAGCTGTTCTGCTGAATCATCTGCAGCGAGGGACTGGAAGCAGAACTGCAGTGAGAGGTTCACTAAGGGCATGGTAAAGAAATGAGCCCCCGTTTGCCAACAGAACTCTTAGGTTCTCTCAAGAAACGTCTTGCCTCTACGAAGGGGTGGAAAAAAAAAAAAAAAAAAGGTGGAGAGGAAAGATTTGTGGCAGGATGTGAACCAGTTGTTTGTCTGATGTTCCGAACACGAGGACACCACAGGCCCTGCTGAATGTTTCATCAGAGCTGCGAAATGATGATGCAAATTATGCAGAGCCCTGGAATAATCAGACAAATTGCTCCCAGTTAAACGGGAACTTTTTTTTTTTTTTCCCCCATCCTCAGCCTTCATGTCATCATGCAAATGCAGAGTTCACAAACCCCACCGCTTTGAAAAATGTCATTATTAGAGCAATCCGAGGCCCCAAAAAAAAAGAAGAAGGATCAGACTTCATTCCTTCGCGCTGAGATCTTGTTTGTTATATTCCAGTCGAAGTGAGTGCACGCTGAGCGTTCAGAGAGTGGGAAATGCAGAAATAGGTTGCGCATTTTTCACGTCTCATCAACGCAGCTCTAATCCTCGTCTCGCTGACTGCTGCTGCTCTGATCTCAAAGGACACTCTGGCAGATTGCTCAACAAATTCCTCCTGAATCCACAATCAATGGTTGGCCTAAAGTCTTTTTTTTTTTTCTCCCACTCCCCCCCCCTTCCATTTTCTGGCAACCAGGTGGTTTTAGGTTGCAAAAACATCCATCATGCGTGGTTTCATAGTCTGCATCACACGCAGTTTTTAAAAGTTCATCCTGAAGTGATAAGTGGAAAAGTGTCTCTGCCCGAAATTATTCACGGATTAGTATCTGCCGACTGTCTCCAAAAAGCTGTATTAGTCCGTTGGAAGAGTAATCCCAGCTCAGGTGCTGAGACATTTCTGTAGTCACAGACATCAGCTGCGCCCCCCCTGCGCAGACTCACAGTTTGCACTCGTTTTGTGCGATTTTCCCAAAGAGGCGTTTGCCCACATTAATATGAAATGGAACGGTGACACATGGCCATAAATGGAAACTGCGTAACGGTTACGAAACCAGACACGGCGAGTGGGAATTCTCTGGTCTCTCCCCTCGCTGTGTCTCCCGCGTCCTGTTTTTCCCTCCCACTCTGGCCTCTTCATCTGTTCCACATTAGGGTTCTCCGCTTTCTCGCAGTTCTAACGCCACTTTTGCCCCGTCTCCATCTCCAGCCTCCCATTTAGCTGTAATTGAGCTAAATGGGTCTCATCCGATGGGGAGAAGAGAAGAGGGCTCGGGAAGGGAGTGAAAAGGCGGGATGTGAATCCTGGCTGCGGAGGAGAAGGGGGAGCAGATGTGCTCAGGCACCCTGCACGGACGGAAGGAGTAAACACAGCCAGTGATAGATGAAGGGTGTGTGTGTGTGTGTGTGTGTGTGTCTGCATCTTTGTGTGTGTGTGTACAATGCCTTTCAGGAAGGACTTCTACTGTGCATTCCACTTTTGTCAGAGCAACACAGGGGCTCTTAAACCTTATCAATTTCCTTTAATTGTGATCGGACCACCTGTCAATCATGTGGCCAACACACAAACACCGTGCCCCCCAGACATAAAACCCACCAATCGAGTTCGAATGATGTTGGACAAAAGGGCAAATTGCAATCAAATAATTCTTTTCTGCCTCTTGATGCCTGTTATATCTCCCTCCGTCCGTCTTTCGGCCTCAAACAGACACACACACACATACACACACGGTGCCAGGAATAGACACAAGACACACACCGTGCTCTAATTTATTGATCCCGGAGACGCTGCGCCACAGTCCACTGGGACTCTCCACCGATAAGCTTGGCTGGTCTCTACCGGCAGAGAAGATGCAACACGACTCAAGTAATGAGCCCGGGAGCGCCGGGATGATAGGAAAACAAGAACACTTGGATGAAAGCTCTCCCTGGAATATGAAGCCCATTTAGAGGCGATGCCGAAGCTGCTGCTCCACAGTCTGACTGAAGTCAGCTTGAATTTTTCAAAAGAAGATATTAGAAAATAAAGGACAGTCAGAAAATGTTTACGTCCGACACATTCCCCCCCCCCCTTTTCAAAAAAAAAAGAGGCAAACATCTTAGCTGACGTAGATCAAAACAGCACAAATAAAAGCTTCGTTCCTTGAAGGAATGCGTATCGCCCGCCGCCTTGCACGCCCAAAGTTCGAAGCGAAGATCTCGAGTCCTAGCACATAAAAAATGTAGCTCCAGTTCTGTGACAACCACTGAGATATATTCACTTGTGTGTTTCCTAATGTGGCAGCCATCTTGAATCAGGCAGATTCCAGTTAAATAACTGTAGAGGTGCACCCAATGGTGACTTTCTGAAAGTTTCACTCTCAGTTCGAGCGGGTTTGTGAAGTGTTTCGCTGACAGACATGCAGACAAATGAACACACGCCGTTCGAGGTGGTGGGCGACAATAATAATAAAATCAATCTGTTGCCGTTAAACGTAATCACTGTGAACCATTTACAAGCAGCTCTTTGCCTTCGGTTTTACAACCTAAACTGCTCCAACATGGAGCGGTCGTGCTGCTGAACACAAACACGTATTACGGTACTCGACCAAGTGTCCTCGTCTTCTCTCGTTGTTGGCGACTGAAGCCAGCAGGACACGACTCCCAGAGGCTGCGGCCTCGGGATGCGGGGCTTTGAGACCTGCCTACCACAGTCATGGTGCTACGTGACCTTTCTTTTAAGCACGAACTAACTGGTTAACATAGAAGAAAGGCTAATGTTTAAACACACAGCAGCAAAGTAAGAACTACGTGACTCTTTTTATTTTTATACACGGAGGGGGCGAGAGCTGAATCCTGCACTGGGACCAGCCTACGGTCCCGTCCAGCTTCAATCTCCAGGATCCTGTTGGGTCCAGTACAGACCTCCCGGGTATTGTCGACAGATTACGTTATGAAACGGGGGGAGCAAAGTGAGGACTATACAATTCCAATCACAAAATGTGACTTGGACTACACGGCAGACATGCTGTCTCTGGTCTTACGGGCATAACGTGGCTCTTAAACTCAGCTGGATACACGGAGCTCTTTTAATTAGGAGTTCAAGCACTACAGCACATTTTAACCTTTTTTTTTCACCCAATCTCAGTTAAACGCAGACATCTTTTTTGCACGTCTGCAAACTTCGGCTTCGACCCCAGCCTGATTTTAAAGCCTTGACGACTCGTCACACACCCGCAGCTTCCCGGTGACACGTCTAAGCAGCAAACGGGGGGACTTAAAATCCGGTTGTTTTTTTTTTTAGGAACTTGTGAACATCCTGCTCTCCTGCACAGCAAGACGTCACACCGTTTCTGGTTCACACTGTTACCTACAGCAGCGTGTGCAAGCAGCGAGTTCATTAAGAGTCTGCAAATTTGTTTCCCTGCTGAGAGGGATGAGAGTTTGCTTTAATTTAAACATCCAGGAAGCAAAATCATAAGTTTGCACACCCTCTCGCAAGAAAAAATGGGGATGCAATTTTTTGTTTGTTTGTTTGTTTCATGACTTTACCACAAACCGCTCCCATCACCGCAGGCAGAACTCTTAAATAAATGAACTTTTATGTCTTTTAGGCCTAAAAACTGAAGGTGTCCACTAGTAGTTGAGTTGTTTCATGGCAGTGATTCGCCGGTCTCTAACAACTGAATTTACAGACGTGCTGAGGTCTGCGATCCGCTTCGACATTTAAAGCGACGAGTTGTTTTCTTTGCAGATTTGCTTCGTGTACATCCGCCATGGAACCAGCCAAGCCGTCCCAGCTAACAAAATGGCACTGTGGGTAATTAGGAGCTGAATACAGCTGTGGAATGTGCTCGGCTGAAACGGTTAAATAACTCAATAAATCAGCCGTTCAGTCTCCAGATGGATCTAATTTTCAGAACAACTCCTATCTAAATGTTGTGTTTTTGAGCTCAGAGTGAGATAAAAACCCTCGGGCCTCCTCGTCCTGACTGCAGTGATACGTTCAGGAAGCGGCACGATTGTTTCTCACAGTCTTGGTGTTAGCTTCGTCCTTGTAATGTCCAGCATTTCACCACGAAACGGAAATCGTGTCAAAGCATTCGACGCGCTAACTTAATATTAGCAGGACCATCGTATTATTTGAAGATCTGTTCAGAAGCCCTGTTGTTTCAGGCTACAGTTTTTCATACTAACTATTTATTAACCACAGGTATGTTACAGTATTTGCAAAAAAAACCACAGAAATCAAACATTTCTAACCAAACGGCTGGAATTCCTGTGATTTTTATACGACTTTAGCACAAAACGGTAACGTGAAAAAAAGGAGTTAGCGTCAAATAAAAAACGGGTATATGTAATAAAAGTTCCTCTTCTCGATCCCGAGGATCATTTCATGCTGAGAAATGACAAACTGGAAAGTAACGTTCTGTGAGAAATCTGTCATCTGCCACGTCAAATTCGAGCCATTTTTTCAGCGTTTGCCAGGGTCGACTGGCTGTGGCGGCTATCTTGAAGCAGGTTGCAGATGTGCGTCCAGTGACGACTTCCTGAAAGCTCCGTTCGAACCCATCTGGCGACACGTCCTAAAAAAACAACATCGCCCGCCTGAGAACGCCCGACGTCCTCCTGTGCCTTTGAGCAGCGCGCCGCCGACGTGACGCCGAGCAGCAGCCAGATTCCACTGACTGCGAGGTGACGTGGAGAAGGATTATCCTGGATCCTCTGTGACTTTTAACAACTGACAGGGAACAGGAAGAAAAAATCCAACCAGCTGCAGCTTTTCTCACGAAAATATGATCAGAATACTGTAACATAAAGCAAATATATTTAGCCTCAATATTTTATTTTAGAACATCATGCTTTTGCTCCATAAAGACCTAATCTTCTTAATCCTTAATCTCTTTCTATCTATCTATCTATCTATCTATCTATCTATCTATCTATCTATCTATCTATCTGCAGACTCTTGTGCTGGTCGTGACTGCGGCACCTTTCCCCGAGTTTAAGCGCTGGAACAGGCCGCCGTTTCACCACTTCCATCCATGTCTGACCTCATTACGGTTTAGGTGCCGCCCACAGTCGTTTTTAAAACAGAAGCGTTTGCACGCACCGAGAGTTTGGTTCCTCTCTCGGCGAAAGGCGGCGAAAGGCGGCGAAAGGCGGCGAAAGGCGGCGTCCGCAGCGCGGCGCCAGGGAACCCAGCTGCCGCCTGCTCCAGGTTCTCTCTCTGACACCGAGGTGTTTTTTTTTGTTTTTTCTTTCAGGGGTGTCGTTTATATATGACGCAATCGGTCCAAAGTACAGGAAGATTTCGGCCAAAACCGGGGAGGATGGTGGCGCGTTGTGCTGTGCTGATGCTTTCGAATGTCGTAAAGCAGAGGGGGAAAAGGAAATATCTAAAATGTGAAGGAGACACATTAATCACATAAGGCAGGGGACACTATGGAGGACACCAGTAGTAGTAATGAGAATCACAATTATATTTTATTAATAATAATAACAACAATACAATTTCAGCTCAATATCTGTAAAATTAACTGAGTTACAGCCATTTTTATGTTGGCTTACGTTGATCGACTGTGGCGACCATCTTGAATTGGGTTGTCTTCAAAAGTTAATCAGTCTTAGACGTACCTGCCCCGTGGATCGTTCAATATTTTGCTAACAGACAAACACGTTTGACTCGAGCATCTTTTGAGCAAAGATCTCACACAGTCAGTGGAACTTGGAACACGTGTAGCGAATGAGTCTCGGCTACTACGGCACCGAGTTTGAGCTCAATACGTGTAAAAGTGACCGAGTTAGAGCCTTTTTTCTGTGTTTGATAAGGTCCGTTAGCTGCAGCAGCTATGTCTTTTTGGGTTGTCTCCAAAAGTTATTCAGATGTCGATGTTCACCCAGTAATTGCTTCCCGAAAAGTTTCATTCGACTCCGTCAAGTTGTTCATGAGACATTTTGCTAACAGACCCCGAGCGGTTAATGGCAACATTTTTTAAAAACTGATCAAACCCCATCAGTTAGTGCTCGTAGGGTCATGGGTCACTCTCAGCTACTACCACACCACATTTTGGAGCAACATCTGTAAAACTGGCTGAGTCGTAGCCATCTTTGTGTTTGATCCGCTGTGGCGGCCATCTTGAATCAGGTTGACTCCAAAAGATAATCAGCTGCAGATGTGCATCCGGTAAATGTTATTGTGTTATATCTAATATATCTAATATCTAATATTTTTTTATGTATATCCAGTCTGTATATTGGTGGAAGAGGTTTGGAGGAAACTGGAAGTTAAAAGCTCAGATCAGAGGTTAAAATATTGTCTCAAATATAAAGTAGACCCCCAAAAAACCTGCAGCTTTAATGACCATGAACACAAACTCCCCTCAAGATGATCCCTGAAATAAGGGGCTAGAACCACTGACTGCGATTCCACAGCCACTGGAAGCTCCAAGATTACTGTTCATGAAGAAGTAATTAGCATTCAGACGTAATTTATGAATTTTAATTCTTTTATCGCTTTAATCGAACTCTAGTTCGTTTGCAGAGAAAGTCCGGTTCGTTTGGGGAGGTGTGAACGCGCAATCGAACTCTGATGTGGACCAAAAAAGTGAACTCTGGTCCGCCTAAAAACCTCGGTCTCAGTTCGGTTGAAGTGAACTCTGGTGCGGTTCGAATGCATATGTGAACGCAAGCGGACCAGAGACCACTCCAAAAGTAGGAAGTGGACTACAGCACAGGGCCTTCTGGGTAAATACAACCAAAACAAGCACGCGTTTCTACCACTAGAGGGAGAAATGGCTTGAGGTCAGAAAAAGGAGTGAAGAAAAGGTAAAGGAAATCGTAAAACTGCTAAAATTTGACTCCACTCCATTTTTGTTTCCTTTTCCAGAAGAAGGAAGTTGGGCTCAGTGATGGTTTTCGTGTTGTTTCCTTCAGTAGTTCTTGGTGCAGCGCCACCTTCAGGCGAGGAGGGGAACAGGTTGTTTTAAGGGTCTGTCTCATTGACTCGGTGCAGTGAGAATGAGAACCACAGCAGCTGAAAATGGAACAAATGTTGACATTTTGGTCCCTAATAGAACCGAGTCTACCGGACTATCAGGTGTGAATACAATCTATAAGATCTGCATACTAAGGACGAGGCAGAAAACCCCTCCCTGTTCGTCTCTCCTCCTGTTTTTCTCCATCTAAAGACGAAGAAAATGCTGACAAAGTAGTCTCATGCTATAAATGACCTTCTGACTGTTCGTAGCATGCAGGCTATGAGCAGAACAAACTCCGCAGCCACACACACACACACACTGCAACAATAACGCCACCTTAAAAAAAAACAAAAAAACAATCCTGCCGCAGGTGCTGAGAGGAAGGTAATCATTTCATCACTTCCTGCTTGTGAGCTTGAGACAAGAAAACAAAACTTGGGTTCAGTCCACGGTGTTTTCCTTTGGCTCGCTGCCTGTCTGCCTAAAAGGAGCAACGCCAGCACGGCCACAGAGCCTGCGTCTGATTCTGTAAGCCTATTGGAGCGTTAAGAGTCAGCGCCCCCACAAGCCCACCCCGATGTGTCACTTCTGGGCCACCGAGGTCAACTGTCCGCTCGCATTTTGTCTCTTCAAGTGCTCGCATCTGAACACGTGGGCTGATGAACCGCGTCGTTTTTTTCGGCCTTACTTCTCCAACTTGCTCACTATTAGACAGGAAGGCGCGGTTAGAACATTAAAAGGCCTGGCATTCCCCTGAAGGTGCGTCGCACTCGGAGCGCAGTTTAAAGTCACCGGATCGGCCCGGAGCTGCAGCAGGTAGCGTCTGGATGCGTGTGAATCTCAGATGAGTCCACTGGGAACAACAGACGACGCTTAGACGTGAAAATGTCTACAATTAGGATAACAGCCACTTTGCTTTTGGCATGTAGGAAACAAAACCTGCACAGGTATTTCTTCTCGGATCCACAGTTGACCTTCAAGCAGTCCTTTGGGAGCAAAACGGGCAACCGGAAGTGGGAAGTGGCTGAAAGTAGGTCGGCAACGGAGACGACGACGGAGGGGAGAGAAGACGCTACGGGACGGAGAAGTCGGACACTGCTGCGTACTTCCGCTCAAAGTAATGCAGGTAAAAAAAACAAATAAAACAGACAACTTCAGGCTGAAACAGTAAACTTACAGTTCTGGCGAATGTTTCCCAGAAGCTGTGTATTCACGGCACTCCGCTCGATGGCGGATGTCTCGTTTTGGCGGCCGCCTTACTGGTCCGTTCTCTTTTTTTTTTTTTTTTTGGCGTTTAGCGGCAGATTCCCTCGTATGCTTCCAGCCAAACGTGTTTGACTAGATTCTCCCCTGTGTTTGCTCCCCTACTCAGACTACGGCCAGCCCGATGAAGGCCTCAAGCGGTTTCAGTGCTCTGTTTACATTGAGTGCGTACCCGCATTTCCGACCTGTCACGTCGTAACGTCTGCTGAAAACGCTTTCACACCGCACCATTTGCTACAGTTCAGGATAACCCGCTTTATGTTTGATTTCATCTTTAAAATTGTCTCGGGAAACAGAGCCGTAGTTTTTCTCAGCTGTCTGTGGTAGACTGCACATCAAAGGATACAGTTTAATTATTATTTTAAATCAATCTGCTTATGTGTGTAGAGTTAAATATCATACTCTAGCCCCTATATGTGAAGAGGATAATCTACTAATAATCTAACTCTAATATATCCCCCCTCCTATACACTTAAACACCAAAGAGACCAGGTCTTTCTTCCTGTGTGTGTGTGTGTGAGTGTGTGTGTGTGTGTGTGTGTGTGTGAGAGAGAGAGAGAGAGACCAAAGCGCGAGACAGCCATGTTCTTCCAGCCTCCTCCAGCCAGTAACCATGACAACAGGATGGCTGGGAGACACGGCTCAAGCTCAGTCGAGGCCGGTGTCTTTCTTTTCCTCCAAAGAAGAAAAAAGAGACCTTGGTCGCGTTTCAAGAGCGACTTGTCTCCTTAAAAGCGGGGAGGAAACGCTTTTCTTTGCCCCTTCTCCGGGAGGGGGGGACACCGTGAGAGAAATCACGCGCTCACACACACACACATAGGCTACACACTCACACTCACGCGCGCGCACACACAGACACCTCCATAATAAAATCCCACGGCTCGAGTGGCTCTCACCTTTCCAGCCTACATTAGCTCCATTCAACGCGAGGAAGCTGAACCGTGTGTTTATTTTCAGACACATTTTTTTTTATTGTTTTTTTTTTTTTTTTTAAAGACAAACCCTTTATGGTAAATTTTTCCCCCGTAGCAGAGACGACCTACATCCCATATGTCGGCGTTTCGGCGCGGTCAGCTAGCTTCAGCTGAGCAAAGAACGGCTCGACTCACCGGGGAGACGCGTCCCGTCGCCCGCCGACTAACACAGCTCCCCCGGCGGCTCTGCTCCTCCTCCCACCGGCGCTCGGGCTCGGCTGGCTCCTTCCCGTCCTTCTCGTCGTCCCCGCCGCCCCGCTCGGACCGGTGGACGCGCACGCGCACGCGCGCGGCAGCTCCGCGGTGCCGGACGGAGAGGGGAGTCTCGCGCCTCCGCGCTGGCTGGCAGGGGCACGCGGGAGGTCCAGGCTGAAGGAGCGAGTTACTTTTCCTGACTGATGAGTGGCTGCGCAGCCTTTCCTCCTCCACCTCCTCTTCCTCCTCCTCCGCCTGCTCCGTGCAGCGGGGGAAAATGTAAATCTGCTCGGCGCGCGCGGACCGGACGCGTCTCCTGGGCCTGTTGGTGTCAGAGTCTGCAGCCTGCAGAGAAGATGAGCTGTTTGCGCACGTGCTTCATCACTGAGAGCACAGATAAACCCAGCTGACAGCTCTGTCTGCTCTGGAGAGGAGGAAGAGGAGTCCAGACACAGGGCCCGGGTTTTAAAGGGGTATTCCGGCCATGTTGGAGTTACGAACAAACATTATCTCACCTGCTGTAGATAGCTCCTTGTTGTCTCACACCTCGGACAGTTATGGCCTTTAGCGCCTCTGCAGTGCGGTTCGACTTGGCCCTCCAAGGCTTTTCCACTAGCAAGGATTCCCCCCCCCCCCCCCCCGCCATACC
>NC_051438.1:8304126-8305510 GCF_001649575.2 Kryptolebias marmoratus
CCCCCCCCCCCCCCCCCTTTTAGAACACACTTTGCTGTGGTTCCGGGTGTACCGACAACGCAACGTCAGAAGACTGCCTGTCACTGATTGGTTAGGGACTGCGTCACGAGGGACCTGCCATTTTTTAATAATGGTGCGCCGGTGGAGTGTTTCACCTCGTTGCCTGCAGCCTTTTTCTAGATCTCTCCTTTTTTTTTGAGTCTGACAAAAAGCCACAGACTCAGCAGAATGTTCAACATCGCCACCGTGTCCTCCTCTGTTGTGTTGCGTATCTTGTCGGGGTCTTCTTTTCTACCACCCGCCTAATGGAGCACGGAGCAAGGAGTGCCGTGTCAATTTTTGGACTCTGGGACCGCCCAAAATTTACAATGAGCCCACCCAATAGAGCTGTTACTGAAGCGTAATGGAAAACCACCCGAACCGTGTTGAACAGAGTTGAGCTGCGCTGTGGAAAAGGGCCATTCGCCCAAACACAGCGAAGACCTACGTGGACTGCTGCCATCTTGAAACAACTAGAGGCCCATACGCCACCGTCTGTTCTCGCAAGAACTCTACGGTTACGTGCAAGCAGAAATATCCCCAGCAGCAGCCAGCTGTAGCACTTCCGGTGCAGCCTGAACCGCGGGACGTGAAACTTACAGCACCAGAGGCGGAAGGGTGAACACGTTTTTGTCCATTCATTCGCTGTGTATCGCTAAGTATCCGACGAACCACTGGAGGGATTTTAATGAAACTCTCAGACAGCAGTCACTGGATGTACATCTATCATAGATTAACATTCGTCAGTTCAAGATGGCTGCCACGGCCACACGGTTTACAGAAACACAAATGGTCTATAACTCAACCAGTGTTCAGATATTGAGCTAAAGTTTAAAACAAATAAACTTCTCATAAAGTAATCATTGGATGGACACACTCACAATGATCTGATTTATTAAAGAGACGTGAGCAGCCAAACGGGAATGAGCCTTTTTCTTTACAATGCAAAATGTGTTTTTTTCATTATAAATAATAAAAGATGAGTTAAACCTCTTCTACTGGAAGGTTAGTTGAATCCCCTTTCGGGCTTCGTTTTGTTGCCGCAGTTCTCCTCCTGAACAGCAGGCGTCGCTAGTGAGGAGACAGCATCGCTGAACTGTACACCCAAAGACAAGCCTGCAGGAGGAGCGCTCTTCATACGCAGCGGTTACAACGCTTTTTAAACTGTTCTGCCACCTTTTAAAAAGTGTAAGCCTTTAGAAACAAACCTGCTTTTGAAACTTTTACGTTAAGTGGGTTGGATTTTATTGATTCGATGTACAGTAAGTCGATGGGTCTAATCACAAAAGCTGCATCTGTACACATCTACTCTACTGATCGGGTTCAGCCTGAATCAGTTAATCTC
>NC_051438.1:8305576-8320542 GCF_001649575.2 Kryptolebias marmoratus
CCCCCCCCCCCCAGTCGACAGTTTATAGAGACAAATAAAGGTTTATAAATTAGCGTTCGCATAAACCGCTACGCTGGAGCTGTTTTAAGACGAAACTAATCCGCTTTGGTCTTGGCTGCGTTCGGACTAGCAGTTAGCTCGTCCCAACTGTCGGACGGAAACTTTACTCCTCCAAACTGGGGCCGTTCAAAGAGCCATCTACAACAAGGTGACATATTAACTTTCTCTAAGTTTTCCGGGGGGAAAAAATCCACTTCAAAACTTCCAGAGGGAATGGCGCCGTCGTTTCTCCAGGAGCTACTCGAACACTGAGAGGAATGCCGTCGGCTGGAAAGTGCCGGACGTTGGCGGGAAGACAGCCCAGCGTGCAGATGATTTACAGACAGTTCCATCCCAGGTCCAAACTCCTGCAGCTGTCCCGTCCCGGAAGAGGGCATTGGTCACGCTAAAGTCCGGTTTCGGCAGGAATTAGCTGTCTGCCGAGGAAAACATGACCTATGAGACTGTCAGTGAAGCCTGACTCATAGCATGAGTCAGCCCGGTCTAAATGTGACAAAGCATGTTGGAAACGTGAGAGCACAGCTGTTGTCATCTGTTATCGCCGTTAAATGTTTCTTTTCGTGATCTCTGTCGTGTTCTTGGGTTTTCCAGGTTTTGTGTCTTGTGAGCCTTACCTGCCGGGTTGTTTTCAAGACTTCACCTTTCCCGCCTTGCTTCCGGCCGTGTCGGTTCCCAGTTTTTGTGCGTTTCCTCATCTGTCTTAGCGTGAACGTGGCCCTGTCCGATCCTCAGCTCGATTTGCCTCGTGCACTCATCATGTAAGGATGTGTGCCGCTGAGCCGCGCCACGTCGATTGTTTTTATTTCGCCCTGGACTTCCTGCCTTCACAGCCTTTTGTTTTAGGAAGAGGTTTGTCAGTTTTGACACCTTCCTTCCTCTGGAGGCTTGTCCACCACAGCAGTTCACATGACAACCACATCCTTAAACTTCGGAGCAAATGATGGAGAACTCGGTTATCGGAGACGTGGGCGTGTGCACGTGCTCGTCCGTCTGTTAGCAAAATGTCTGGTGAACCACTGGACAGATTTCAGTGAAACTCTCAGAAAATATATCTTGGATGTAGATCTACAACCGCTTAACTTTTGGTTAAGCCTTTGATTCTGCTTCTTTATTACCTCCGCCAAGGAGGTTATGTTTTAGTAGAGTGTCTGTCCGTCCATCTGTCTGTCTGTGTACAAGATTACTCAAAAAGTTAAGAATGGATTTTCATGAAATTTTCAGAAAACGTCAAACATGGTACAAGGAACAAGTGATTAAATGTCAAAGGTCAAAGGTCACAGAACTCTGCAGCTGTATAACAGGAATGTTAAACTCGACCCCTGACCCATGATGGTGACGGGGTCAAAGGTCAAAGGTCGATGTCACAGATGACCTTGTGCTCCAACTCTGCAACCATGTACCTGAGGGAAATTAAATTCCACAGCTGGACACCTCATAGGTCAAAGGTGATCACTATTGATTTCAATGTCATGGGGTCAAAGGTCACAGGTAACCCCTTTGTTTAAACCTCCTCTCTGCTCCTACATGTGACCCTTTTGTTTCCTCCACCAAGGAGGTTCTGTCTCCGGTCGTCTCCGTTGGTTTGTCTGTCTGTCAGCAAAGATCAGGTAAAAACTAAAGAACAGATTTGGAGGAAATCTTCAGGAAATGTTGGGGTTGTTACAAAAACAATGGATTAAATTTTGGTTCGGATCCAGATCATGATCCGGACCACACTTTTCTTTAATCATGCAGTAGCCTTGCCGGAGGTTTGCACTCTCTGAGGGCTTCTTGTTTAAACAATATTTTCATTTCATCAGCTTTAGGAACTAAAACTGCTTATAGAAACCTAATCCTATAGAGATATTATTCCTATTTCTTGAGGTAAAACCACTAAAGGTTAACTTCCCTTCCAGTCCAGGAGAAAGGTTTCAATGTTATTTCCTTAACAATGTTTCTTGAGCCACTTTACTATGAGTGGTATTGTTCTTCGGGGTGTCTTTTCTTAACAGTAAGTGAAGATAAGCCATTCATCACCTCTGGTGTTTACAGAGCTGTTGATGATCCTCGGGATCTCGTTTCTAATCATCAGCGTGGGGGTGACCGCCAATACACGTGAGGGCTGTAATTACAGCACAGCAGAAAGAGAAATGTCAGTGATTAAATCACAACAAAAACACAATCAGTCATGTGGGCTGGAGAACAAAGACAAATAACATTCATTTCGACATGACATTTTCCATAAAACCTTGAATTTCTATTCAGCCCCCTGTGTACATTTGTCTACATTTTATATTGTGTGTTTGCAGCCATGGCTTTGTGTTGTTATCTATAACAAAACTGTGAAAAAGACGTCTGATCGAGGCTCTGATGAAGTGGTTTGGTGTCCTGTAAACATTTAAAATAAAGCTGTCATGAGCAGCAGCATGTAGAAACACACAGTCGGCACTGTTTGCTGCTGGGATAATAACACGATCGTTCTAAGGTATGAAGTGGGGTTTCTTTGAAAAAGGTTATGAGCAATTACTATCTTACCTGCTGCAGATAGGTCTTTGAACGACCTCTGTTTGGAGAAACAGGGTTCAGTATTAACCAGAATGACAGCTAACAGCGAGTCAGAGACCAGTGTGGGCCGCCGGCGTCTTAAAACCTCTCTGAATTCAGACATTTCTGAGTTTTTTGTGTGAACTGTTACGTTTGAGGTGCGAAGTGGGGCAATCGGCTGAAGGTTTTGTTAAAGTTACTGAGAAACAAAACAAAGCAAAACAAAAAGAGGACCAGGAACAAGAACAGAAGATCGACGAGGATCTGGCAAACAACGCTGAGAGCTGAATTCTGGGACGGTGAGAACAGCTGGGCTGATTGGCAGGATGAAGAACAGGTGTGGGAGGCCGAGTAAACGGGGGAACTGAGGGAAGCATCGCCACGGGGAGGGGGGCGGAATTATGTCAGGCTAGGCAAGGAGATACGGATGATTGGGAATATCTAATAAAGTGAAAAGAATCTGTCAGCCATGGCAATTCTACAGAAACATACTGATAAATAAGGAGCTACAGAAAGTCAGACGGGGAAAAAGAAACATTTGGCTTCAGAAGAACCTTCCCAGCTCCAAACTGTAGTGAGCTCACACACAAATCCCTCTCCCTCCCTCCTGAGGGCTGAGAGCAGCTCTCTCCTGGGATGAGAGGGAAAACGTCCTCCTAAAATAAAAAAAAAAGGACGTCCAGTTGGTTTTGTTTGACCTTACTGGAGTTACCGACTCACGGACCGTCCCGTAGTTTACACATAATTTGGGGTTATTTTTTTCCCCTTCCTGTGCAGCCTGGAGCACTTCCTGCAGGAATGCCGTAACACTCACGCCCGATCGATAATGCAAAATCGACGGCAGCGTAAAGGCTCACAAAGGGGTTTTTGCATGAACTATGATTTCAAAGAAAGTCCGATTTGAAAAGTCGATTTTAAAGGACAGAGATCCTATTTCTAGATGCGACACTGAATCGATTTTCAAATGTCAAAAACTGATTTTGACGTTGATCTGCGCTGCCCCTTTGAGAGAGCCAGCCAGCAGAGCAGTCACTGTTTGTCCCAGCAGAGTTGCCGTAGAAACACGTTGCAGTAAAGCTGTGTGTTTTCACTTATGTTTAACCTTTTCTTTGCCGAACCCCGATGAATATGGACAGGTAAGTAACACTTGAAGCTAACATAATGTGACTGCCTTTGAAATGTCGAATTTGAGCATAAACACAATGCTAATCACGTTAGCTAGTGAAGTTAGCATCTAATTGTTGGTCAGCAGTCTGGTGTTATTACGGTTTCCTGACATGTTGTACATTCTTTATTAGGCATGGATATAAATAAGTCAGTGCTTTTTATGTAAAATAAAAAAAAAAAGTTATTTGAAGCTTCAACATAATCAAAACTCGTCAATAATCGTGTTATAATCGCAGCCCTCTGAATCGTTAGGTGTCTAATTATTTCTACCTCTAGCCCATCGATCTGATCAAAATTAAACTCTGTTTCTCCAAACTGAGGCCTTTCGAACAACTGTCTACAGCAGGTAAGATATTAATTGTTCATGACCCTCCCCACTTCACGAGCTCTGAAGTATCCCTTCAATATATGCTTTCTTTAAGGAGCGGGAGTCCATCTCTTCAAACGTGCACTAATGTCCAGTTCTAATGTGTTGGACGTGTGGACTGAGCGGCCCGTGGTGATCTCGAGCGATCGATAGCACATTAGGAGGAAGAAGAGCGGGCGGAGAGTGACGGAGAGCAGATAAGGAAGGAAAGATGAAGAGAAAAGGAGAGGGAAGCCGAACAAAAGAAGCCGGCCGCGTGTTTGAAGCCAAGGGGAGGAGAAGGTTAGAGAGGCGAGGTTCAAGGAGAAAGATGAAGAGGAGGAGGAGGAGGAGGCCCAAAGATGACAAAGAGAGTTCAGATGATGCACAGACTGACCGCAAAGAGAGAGAGAGAGAGAGAGAGAGAGAGAGAGAGAGAGAGAGAGAGCGGTGGACATAGTTCAGAGAGGGTGGGGAGGGAAACCCGCTGAAGACGCAACGTCAATCCTAATTATTAATTCATTAACCTGCCTGACTCCCCCCCCTCCTCCACACACACACACACAGGCAGTCCCTGCCACCCCCCACCCCCACTCCAGAGTCCCACGAGAGGCAGGAGGGATGGACGGATGGAGAAATGACGAGATGTGTCTGCGGCTAAGTGACATCTGCTGGGGGCCGAGATGGAGGCGGCGTGTTGAGAGCCCTGCAAACCCCTGATGTGACCATCACTGGGAGGGGGGAGGGGGGAGGAGAGCTAACAGCTTGCGTTTCGGTCTGTTGGGGAGGGTGGTGTCCTGTAATGGTGCACATAAGTATATTAATGTGTTGGCAGAGTGTGTGTGTTTTAAAACTGCAACCACAAGGTTTTTTTGTGTTTGTTTGTGAAATGAAAGCAAAGGTTTGTTGTTGTTTTTTTTTTTTTTTGGGGGGGGGGGCATAAATCAATATGCTGAAGTAATAACACTGTGAGAACAATCACAGCAATGGGGGGAGGTGTCGGGCAGATTGATCGTGTGTGTCTTCAGCTGCATGAGGCTCTGTTTGTGTGTGTGTGTGTGTGCAGGTAACACACACACACACACACAAACAATCAGACCTCCTGCAGAATTCCTCTGCACGTGCTCACACATATCACCTACTCAAAAGATACACACGTTCATGTGGTCAGGTTCTGATATGGGCACACACACGCCCTCTCACACACACACACACACACACCACACACACACACACGGAGGGAAGATGGGGCAGTGCTGCTGACTGAGGTGGATTTAAACGGAGAAATCCTCCAAACAAGCATTGATCCGCCGAGTTTACACCGCCAGCTCCGTCTGCCGAGGCCGGCTGAACGACAGGGAGCTCTCTGAGACAGCTGGGGAGCGCAAACACACACACACACACACACTCACGCACTTGCGCAGGAGCCACTGTAGGCACAAGCAGATCACAGACAGCAGCGTGCGCACATGGTCAGGTCTCTGATTTTCATCACAGAGGTTGATAGAAATCTGTGCCTGAGTGTAATTGACGCTTGCATCTTTGATTTCCAATAAACTAATCTGTCTGTGTGTGTGTGTGGATTTAGGAGTGGATGATACACACAAGCAGAGAGAGTCGTTTCAAAGAGCGCTCACTGGACACCGAGGCTCCCGTGAGGATATTTTCCGAACGTGGCTTCCTGTAAAGCGCTCCTGTTTTTGAAGAACTCCTCAGATCTGTTCATGAGTTTAGCTTTTAAAGGAATCCTGTCTCACATTAAAAGCTCACCAGATTTTTTTTGCAATCTGTCGGTGCTCAAAATCTGCATTGGGGATGACTCTGAGCTACTTCCTTACCAAATTGTAGCTCAAGTTGTGGCCATTTTGTTAGTGTTTAATATATTTATTAAGTTTTCCACATTATATATATAAAAAAAGGGAAAAAAATCAATTGAAAAAACCCACCCACATCCCAGTATATACTGTCACCTACAAGGTATGCAACAAAAACAGTTAAGACCATACAAACACCAGTTGTAGACATTTTTTGTGGTTTTCAATGTCGGCCGGCTAAGAATTGTGTTGTCTTCAAAGGATAATCAGCTGTAGATGTTCATCCGGTGACTACCTTCCGAGAGTCTCGTTAAAACTCGTCTTGTAGCTCATGAGACATTGAAATGAACACAAACATTATTGTTTGGCAGTGGATGATAAATATCTATGTCACAGAGAGATGCTTAACTTAACTTAGTGTTTAATCACATGGTTGTTTTGCCTGAACAGCTTGCAGTGAAGGGCAAGGTCACATCGATCAACTTGCCCCAGGGTCTCAAAGTGTTGCTGCGAACACCTGATCGCTTACTGTCGGGACGCCATCTTTGATGAGGGTTCGAACCACAACCTTTAATCTGTCATGGATCCCTCCTGGCTGGGACGGACTCAGAACAAAGAGACAAACCGAGCTGGACATCATTATTTAGCCACACGCCTTTGTGTCGGACTCCTGTGATTCCCTGGACTGCCTCATCAGCCTTCATTACCCCCAACCAGGAGTGGGCCACTGCATGTCAGCACTCTTAGTGTGTGTGTGTGTTGTGTGTGTGCAAACACATTACTGAGTGTGTGCTTCTCATCTGGATCGTTACATCCACAGACATGAAAAAGCAGGCCACATTAGCTAGAACAATCCAGCAGGAGACACACAAGTCACCCCGAGAAATGATGACAAGACACGCCGCAGTTCGTGGAACAAACTCAGTCTGTGTTTGTGTTCACACGTGTGATGGTGTGTGTGTGGGTGTGTGTGTGAGAGTGTGAGGGAAAGACGCCGAGGCAGACGAACGTGGAAAACAGTGGCGACCTTGCCAACATGGTGACGAAACGCGCCGTGTGTGTGTTGGAGAAACTGTGTGCGTGCGTGTGTCTGCTGGGCAGCCTGGTCAACAGACAGACCGGTCACCATGGCAACAGTGCCACACTCTGCCCCCATGTGCCAAGTTGTAAATCTGGAAGTCAGACGAAAATATGGACGGATGACTCTGCCGGGACTCGGAAGACAAATGAGAGGGTTCAGGGTGGACGACGGGACAGAGTCGGGCTCACACGTCGCCCATCTGACGCCGGGAAATACTTTTAACCCCACCTCCTGGTAGCATTTAGCAACATCTCCTGATAGCATTTAGCAACGTCTCCTGATAGCATTTAGCAACGTCTCCTGATAGCATTTAGCAACGTCTCCTGATAGCATTTAGCAACATTACTTCTTTACAGGGTTGGTGCCTGCAGCACTTTTAGGAAAATACGACCAAAAAAAACCCCAGAGCAAATGCTTTTAATAGAAATTGGATTTTCATTGTCAGGAGGCTGAACACGTGACCTGATGGATCATTAAACACGCTGACTACAACTTTTAAAAAGTGATGATATATGAAAACTATGATTGCTTCTCCGAGTGCTAATTAATCCTACTTTTCCTGCTATAATCTGCTTCTTTCAGGTACACCTCAGAATCAGTCAAGGAGCTATCCTGGTGATACCTTCACTTAAAGGGACAGTGCAGATCATTTGAACTGTGTTTCTTTAGAAACATTGTGAACAGTAAATAGCTGACCTGTTGTACATACACAGTTTAGAGAAATGGTTTGGTTCTCATGACCCAACAGCTCATCTGAGCAGCGCTAAAGTGCATTTCTGCCATCTGAGAACGATCCTGAAAGTTCTACAGCGGTTCCTGCAAACGCTAAGTTTTAAGCAGTTCATTTCACAATGCACCCCAGAAATCTATTTAAATAACAAATGTGAAAATGACCTTGAGAAGAGAGAGCTAACAGGCGGTCTGGAGGCGGGCTGAGCTTATATATCCCCTCTTGAGTGACTCTCAGGAGGAACATGCGGCGAGGAGAAACACTGGAGCGCACGTGGAGCCGTGGATCCTCAGCGAGGGAGCTCCAGGAGCAGAGACTCTCTGGAGATGCTCTCTGGAGAAGGAACCTGTCGGGAGGCGAAGCGATGCTTCTTTACAGCCCGTTTGGTCACACTTGTGTCTCGTGTCATGGAGCAGCTGAGCAGACTCACCCTAAAAGCATGATGGGAAATGTGACATCCAGGTCTGTGTTGAATAGCCTTAATATGTACGTTCTTGTGCACGTATCGTAGATTAGAAGCCAAATGTGCAACCAGTAGAGCATAATAACGCAAGGACGGCATCCGCAGAGGATCTCTTTGTAGCTTGAGCTCTGACGATGCCGGGGTCAGAGGTCGGGGGAAGGTCGCATCCTTCTTGGAAACTGTTTCAAAAGTGAAAGTTTTATGTGTCTGATTACATTAAAGGTGGGATCAGAGTTTTCCTGAACATGGGGTAAAAAGGCCTGACCGTGTGCCTGAATTCTGTCAGCGCTGCAGGGATGGGACAACTCTCAGCTACTTCCACCCCCGGTTTCAGCTCATCATCTATAAAAATGGCTGAATCACGGCCATGTTTGGGTTTGCTGATGTCGATTAGTTGCGGAGGCCATCTTAAAACAGGCTGGCCGTAAAGGCTAATCAGTTGTCGAGGTGATTACTTTCTGAGGGTCTCTTGAAATCCATCCAGTGACTGATGAGATATTTTGCTAACAAACAAACAAGCACCCTCGCAGGCACCCAGGCACTAACTGTTTATTGATTTATCTGTCTGTAGCTGTTATTTTGAAGTGAAATGTCACAAGAATAGACCAATATTATGGGAAGGAGGACTCAGAACTCTTATATGCTATTTTTAAATTGTATTTCATGTAGATTTAGTGCTTTAATGACTGTAATAAGTTCACAAAATGTCATGCTAGGACATAGAAAGCATTCATTGAAGCAGTTTTATAATGGTTAAAGACATAATTGGTGTCAAAATTTGTTTTTGATTTGAATTTTTATGCTTCTAACAGTTTCTACATCAATAAATGATTATATGGGCCTCAGTGTAACTCAAAGTCATCTGGATTTTTGTGAAACTTGGTTAGAAAACAGCAAATATTCCTCGCTCTTGTTCACTACTAAATGTGGGGATCAGTAGTTCAGAATATCTGAGCTCATTTCATCTGATCTTAGCCCCAACTTTCTGCTTTAACGCTCTCCACCGCTCTGTTTCCTCCCAGAATGACTCCACTTCTGTCTCCTCTCGTCCTCACAGCTTTTAGTCGCCGGTTCCTTTCAGAAGAAGAACTTCACCTTTTCTCTTTCCACCTGCTGTCTCTGATTCCACCGTTCTCCCTCTGACTCTGTTTACATCCGGGGATTATTTTACCGACTCGATATCCGTCAGACTGTCTGAAATGAACTCGTCAGAGTTCGAATGTAAACAAACAACTAATTGTTGGCAACAAAACCTGACTCTGCTGACTTTGCTCATTTATTACTAGTTATGCAGGAAACCTTTGGTAGGGAATGATGTGTATTTAGTGGTTATTTTTATCACATATGATATACATATACAAAACATTCTAATCAAAAACACTAAAAAGCCTATTTTGACAGCTAATATGGCTTTAATATCACAAAATCTTTCCTCAGTGTAATTTTTCCTATATTTAAAACATAAAAAATGACACAGCAGCAAAATAATGGTTTTAGTGCTTGATAACATAAATGTAGTTACTACAAAAAAAACCCTGACAGTATTAGTTTACTAATATTACTAATATTTACACACAGATAATTTAAGAAACCTATCTGGAGCCTTGTAAAACCCCTTCAAACTGCCCTTGAACACAGAAACCTGCTCAGATGTTTTGATGTTGCTCTCTTCCTGTTGATGGGCGCAACATCCTCGCTGTGCCGCCTCTGTCCAGCAGATGGTGCTGTTGGTTTCTGTCTGAACGCCTCTAATCCTTTCCACGTGGATTCAGACGCAAAAGAAAAGAAAAAAAAAGAAGTTTCCTGGTGTCGGGACTTTCCTGAGGTGTGTCTTTCATACCAGACGTTTTAGGAGCGATCACATGACAGACGGAGTATGAATAATATGAATAATTTCCACCTTGCTGGAAAGAGTTGTAGTTAAATAAGCAAACACTGGTGAGGTTACGTAGGTCGAGGAATGATTGATGAGAAGTGATGTTAAAAATAGCCTCACTTTGACGACTTAGTGCCAATTTATGGACAATAAAGCCAGTTGTGGAGCTCCACCTGGAGTCATGTTTAGACTTGGGGGGTCATTTAATCCCAAACAGGCAGGAAGGCCCATTATTCTGGGAAAGTTCTCACCAAAGTAAACAAAGCTGTGTGTGTGTGTGTGAGGTCATATATCCGTGACCTGACCATCAGGTTCTTGCCCCGATACCGATGACGATCTGACGGGTGTCTGGTGTCGCCGAGAGCTCTGGGTTTTTGGAGGAAACTCGGCTGTATTGACGTGTCCTTTGACCAAAACAAAGAGGAACGAAACGAAATTGTCACAGGAGCACTTCTCAAAACCCCATTTTTCTCCAATCGAATCCGCCTACAAGTGTCCCTCTTAAACTGAGCGCCGGTCGTCTCTTCCTGCGCTTGTTGAGGACGGGACCGGGGTTCCACCGTTTGACAGCATTTTACTGTTTCAGATGTTTTACGGGGACGTTTTTAAAGTTTAAAGCAGCTGCCAGCAGCTCATTAGGGTCACCTCGGCAACCGTACCCGTACCTCTCACTCCCTGGCTACCGAGGTTAATAGGAGGCAGACAGAAACGCGTCCCGAAAAGTAAGCCTCAACAAGCAGTCGCTGTGTGACAACAGTCGAAGCTCTGAGACTCTGATGGTCCCACATGTGAGGGTATTTTTTGTTTGTTTGTTTCTGCAGTGTTTTATTTTGGAGATTTAACAAGATTTAAAGAGGATATATCAAATTAAATCAAAGCTGAAGCTTTGATTTTAAGAGCTAGACTTTTAGAACTTGTAGAGCGCTCAGAGTTTAGGGTGCAACGTCATCAGCTGCCAGATGGATACTCTGCGGGGAAAATTGAATTTGGACTGGACTCGAGACATTCATGTCTTGAATTTGCGTCTCACAGTTTAGGGTGCGACATCATCAGCTGCCGGATGGACGCTCTGCGGGGAAAAATCGGCAAAACTCATAAAACCTCTGACTGCGTTAAAAACCCGTCAAATCCGTCGGCCTGCCGTGTGAGGCGTTCAAAGCCCCGCTCCCCAGGAAACATTTAAACTTCGAAGGATGTTCCTGCCGTCCTGCCTGTTTTGCCAAAATAAAAAACAAAAATTAAAAACCCCACTGATTTCCATTTCTTTTCCTTTCGTTTTTTTTTTGCTGAATTTACAGCCGTCGTGCAGCGCGGCGCTTCCGTAAGACGCATCCCCTTCCCACCGTTTTGGCGTGGAGTTTGCACGCTTCAGTTGGAGCAGCTTTGAACACGGCGGCCCCTTTATTAGGAGTTGTTGTCCACGAACAGCGAGCCTTATCTCTGCCGTAAAAGCCAAGGGTTTCTTCCTGCTCCGCTTTGTAAACAGATAATTATCTGGAAGCGCTAGTCATGACCAGGGATGACTTTCCCAAAAAATACGCAGTTTCCACCTGACTACAGGTAAACTGTTGCCTACATCAGGGCTAACATTCACACCCCAAAGACAAACCAAATCTCTTGTTTTTGTTTTACCATAAACGTTCACCGTAGTCCACAGCTTCATAACCCCGACCCTCTCTCTCGTGGCCCTCGGATACTCCGGAGTGATACTATCAGTAAGAGTTCCTCAGAAGTAGCCGACTCGGGCCTACAAAGTTCACTCCAAGGTTTTTTTACTCGGACGTTTCCTCGTCCGACGGCTGGGCGGAGCGAGCGCAACACAATGACTGCTGGCACGAGGAGAACGGTCAACAGCCTGTTGACGGAAAGAGTCACAGATTTCCTTCCCCATGCTTGTGTGGTTGGGGATGAGAGGTTTCATGCAAATAAGGCAGGACTTCCTGAAGGAAGGCTGGGAGACATTAAAATTATGAAAGCAGCGTTCCTTGAAGGAATGTATATCGCCTGCCGCTCTGCGTGGAAGGTTTTAATCTGTTAGCGCTTAGAGTATGTGTTAGGCATGACTCTCGGCTACTACCACACCAAATTTCAGATCAATAGCTGTAAAATCGGCTGTGTTATAGTAATTTTTGCATTTGATAAGTTTGATTAGCTGCTGCAGCCATCTTGAATCAGGTTGACTCCATATGTTAATCAGTTGTAGATGTACCTCCAGTGATTAGATTTTGACAGTTTCAATAAAATCTGTCTTGTGGTTCATGAGATATTTTGCTAACAGACGGACAAAGTTGACTCTAAGAGTTAATGTCAAAGTTTGAAACAAAGACTGTGTGATCTGTTTGTGCTCAAACTATGTGTTGTATATGACCGTCAGCTACTACCACACCAAATGTGAGTTCAATATCTATAAATCTGACTGAGTTGTAGCCATTTTTGTGTTTGCTAAGGTTTATCAGCTGTGGCGGCCATCTTGAATCAGGTTAACACAAAATGTTAATCAGTTGCAGATGTTCGTCCAATGATTACTTTTTTAAAGTTTCATTAAAATCTGTCGGGTGGTTGATGAGATATTTTGCTAACAGACACACAGGGTTGGCTTCAACACTTAATGCCTGAGTTTTAGACAAAGATTTTGTGTGATCTGTTAGCACTCAGAGTATGTGTTGGGGATGACTCTCAGCTACTACCACACCAAATATGAGCTCAACATCTGTAAAACTGACCGAGTTGTAGTCATTTTTGTGTTTTCTCAGGTTTATTAGCTGCTGCGGCCATCTTGAATCAGGCTAGCTCCAAATGTTTTTCAGTTGTGGACGCACCTCCGATGATTACTCTCTGAGAGTTTCGTAAAAGTCTGTCCAGGGGTTCACGAGATATTTCGCTAACAGACAAACAAACACACACACACGCGGAGCTTACTGGTGCCCGCAGAAACAACAAGACGTGAAATTCCTCGCGTCCTTGAACCTCGTGCGTGCAACCAGGAAACGGAGCGGTGCACAAACCTGATCTGCCACCGGCCCCGTGTCGCTCGGGGGGAGGTGAGGAGGAGGAGGAGGAGGAGGTGAATGCAGTGAATGCGAACCGCCCCACTCCCTCTGAGTACAAATACAGCAGAGAGGGAAGAGTTGAGGCTGCATACCACCGGCTCACACACACACACACACACACTCCGCCTGAGCCTCAGCAGCGCAGAGAGACAGAGATGCTCCCGGCTGGCAGCCTCTGAGTAAGTCCTCTCTCCTCCTCTCCCCCTCTCTCCCCCTCTCTCCTCCTCTCCCCCTCCCCTCTTTGTCGTCTGATGGCTGCTCCCCGGCCCGTCGGGGTCCATTTATCTCTCGCGCTCTCGCCGCCGCCGCCGCTCTCAAGCGCCCAGTGTTGGCTCACACTGAGAGACTTTTCAAACTTTTCTCTCAGTATGCCGCTCACACACCTTCCCCTTCCTCTCCTCCTCCGGCCCCCCCTCCTCTGCGAGATTTCAGGGCTTCGAAAGCGTCGTTTAAAGGTTTTGTGTCTGAGTGCTTCGTTTCCGATCGTGTTGTCCCTCTTCCCTCCTCCTGCTGGCTCGTTATAGTCCAGGTGTAGAAGCTGCTGACCTGGACACATCTGGGCCGGTTCGCCTACAGGTCCTCCTGTCAGACTGGGCTTTCTGTGGCTCAGGACGGCTCAGAGAGCTTCAGCGAAACAAGGACCCAAAATGGCTTCTACTATACCCTAAAGTAAAACACCACAGAAAAGGTCAAAGACACTCGAAGGAATCCGCATCACCTGCTGTCTGTCACAACGGATTCCCAAACCAAGGTCATCTGATGCTGAGAAACGATGGCGTTGGAACCATTTGGAAAAGAACTGATGTGTGCAATCTCACGCAATATGGCGGCCTCTCAGCCGCCACCGCACCAAGTTTGAGCTCGATGTCTGTAAAACCGGCCGCGCCGGAGCTGATTTTTTGTGTCGGCTGAGGCTGCAGCGGACATCTTGAAGGGCCGCAGTTTTAAGCAAAGCTCAGCGCCTTGTGTTCCGAGCATGCGTCGTAGCTAGCCAACGCGCCAAAGTTTTTGCGCCCAGTGCATGTGAGATCGAAGTCAGCTGGCTGTGGCAGCCATCTTAAAGGAGGTTGGCTCCAAAAGGGAATCAGTTCTCTGTGGGTTTTTCGTTCAAATCTGTTCGCGGACGGAGCTGATTCGGACAGCGGACGGCTCTCGGCTACTGCCACGCCAAGTTTCAGCTCGGCGTCAGTAAAACCGACCGAGTTAGAGCCATTTTCTTTTGGGTTTGGTTGGTTAGGAATCCAAGTGTTTCACCTGTTCGAGCTGAGCGCGTTTCATTTCAAATCCCTCTAGGTTGTTTTTTTTTTGCTGGAAGCGTTTCTGTGAATTCAGATCAGCTCGGGCTCGGACCATTACACAGAACTCTGCCGGCTCTCGCTCAGCAACAACATGTTTTGGGGTTTGTTTGTTTTTTCAAAAAGGCGACAGGGAGGCAGAAGCTGCTGGGATTTATTATTTTTTTTCTTTTTAAACGCTCGACAGACAGCCTCCCTATTGGCTCCCGGCTGTGAGCAGGGCGGTCACGTGGGTTTGATAAGGTGCGCCTCTGTAAAAAATTGACCAAACTACTGAAAGCGTCTGCTGCTCACAGATAGCGCGGGTTCATTGGCGCCCCGCCCTGTGGGGGCCCCGTGTTGACACACAGAACCTGGCCCCGGAGGCGTTCTTGTTGCCTGCAGCACATTTGAACCCATTGTGTCCTGCCGGCTAGAACTCCACTGAATGGAGAAACAAAACATTAGATCTAATCTCTCTGTCTTTGTTTTTTAAAAAAAAAACCACAGCAGGAGCCGATCCACCTCCACTTTCAAGAGGGACACGACAGGGGTGGGCCTGACCCAAGACCCCCCCCCCCC
>NC_051438.1:8320600-8325234 GCF_001649575.2 Kryptolebias marmoratus
CAAAAAAAGGGGGAACCTGACACCTTGACGCTGAAACACAACCTGCTTGGGCCGAGAGCCAGAGGAGCCGAGGACAGGGTCTCAGACATCCACCACCCCACCTGCACCACCTCTCTCTCCCAGGGAGCAGAGGCACGATGCTGGCCAAAATCCTGGAGGACATGTGGGTGGAGCCGGAGGTGCTGGAGGCCCTCAGCGAGGCGCAGAAGAAGATCCTCTTCCTGAAGATGAGAGAGGAACAGGTGCGCCGCTGGAGAGAGCGAGAGGAGAAGGAGCTGAGGGACGCCGGGCCCAAGAAAGGTACGTCAACGGCGCCGATTCACCCCCCCTCCACCCTTTCAGGGTCAGGTTCAAACCAAGGCGCTCGATCGAATGGGTGGGGAGGCAAAGGAGGGGGATATTCACTGGAGCAGCAACATGGCCGAGCGGGGTTTTTCTGGTAAACGTGGCCTTGAGATTAACAAGAACCCAGACAAGAGGTTTGCCACTTACCTTTACAGTAAAACGCCAAATAAATTTAAAAAACAAACATTGTAGCTCGTCACGGGATTCTTCTTCTAAGCTTTTCAAACCGGAAGAGTCCGAGCCTGGTTTGCTAAAAGGAAACGTTTTAACGTTAATGTCAACACAAAGTGATGTCTCCAGCACTGAAAGAACACCTGGATCCGCTGCTTTGACGCTGGTTTGTCTGGTCACGTTCACAGAAGACTCACAAGGACGGCAGAAATAAATCAAACAGGAAATCCAGTCAAAACCCGCACGCAAAATAAAATGTTAGCGCTTCGAAAGGACTGCTTTGTGCTAAATCACAGGCTGTCCATGTGTTCAAGCAGCTTTTTGTAAATCAAAAAATTCTTAAGTTGTTAGTTTTTAAAAGAAAAGATACAAATCACAAAACTGCTTTGACAAAATATAGCCTATTCAGGTGTAAGTACTTTGAAATTACCAGTAGTTTAATAGAGATATTTACATTTAATTACTTTACAAGCAATTGCAGCTGACAGGAGAGAACCTTTATTTTGTTTTCATGCAGAATTGTTACAAGTAGACTTTTCGTAATTGTAAAATTGATTTCTTACCTAAAATCAAAACAGACAGATTTACAGACTGCAACGCTAACTTAAAGGCGATTACAGTGAAAGTGGAAAACATTGAAATACTCATGTGAATTAGGTTGAATTTGGTTGGTTAAAACTATTGTTTAAACATTTAGTTATGGTTTATTTCTTTATTTCTTTTGTTGGGTCTTCTCTTTGCGCCCTCGTGTTAAGCTAAGCTAAGCTAAGCTAAGCTAGCTTGCTGCTGCGCTAGCTCTGATTCGTTAGCAGAACAGAATTAACCGTTTGTTTTTTGTTTAAAGCATTTGTCCTGACTTTTATGCACGGTTCCTTTCTTTGTGAAGCTCCCTGTGAGAAAGTGAACTGTTTCTTTTCTTCAAGACTCAGTTTGAATCAACTCATTCACTGTACAGAGGCCTCTACAGTGAGTCAGCCATTTTGTGGCGGCGTCCGAATTTTGAATTGTAATTTCTTATCAACTTTAAAGTGCCTTATAAACGTGTCACACGGTTCTGGAAAAGTGTTGTACGGAAGTTATGAACTGCATCGTCGCAAAAAGGCCATGGTGGAATGGGGCGGCATGGTAATCGAGGCTAATGCTAATGCCTGCAGCTCATTTTTGGGATTCTCAGGCTGGTTGAAAAATACCCGGAATTATCTGGATGTCTCTAATGTAAAGTGTCTCGTCTCCTCTGACTGAGCTGCAGGGCTTATTAAAAATATTAGAAAAACCGTGAACTGAAATAAGTCTAAATATGAAACGGGTTAAAGGTATGTTGTAAAGCGAGCTACACTGGAGCCATTATAGTGCACACATGCCACAGCTGAGCTCTAAAAGCAGTTGTTCTGTACAGAAACATTTTGTACCTAACATTAATATTTCCAGCATGTTGAAGGTTGTGATATAGTTACAGCGGAGGTACATACAATACAGAAAAAATGAATAATGTAACAGGAAAGGGTAATAGAGGCAGATTATGTTTATTACGTTTTCTCTGCTGTAACCAGTCAAATTATGTAGCCCATCACCTCAGAGTCAGCAGGGGTGCCACCAAGAGGGGGGCCGGGGGGCAATGGCAATGAAACATTTGCTGCCCCCCCATTGCCCCCCTTGGTCAAATAGTCCTCTGGAGTCCTGAAAGGTAAAAAAAAAAAAGGATGGAAACTGTACATTTCAAACACAGCCCATCTTTATGCTAAGCTAAGTTAGCATGCTGCTGCGCTAGCTTTTAATTGTTAGTAAAACAGAATTAGTCGTTTGAAATATTTTAAATATCAGTTTAGAAAAACAATTGTTGTGAAATGTATGTTCAGTTTTTTTTTATTTGTCAGGTCCCCATGACAAAAGTAATTTTGTTTTCTTCTTCAAGTCTTATGCTAAGCTAAGTTAGCATGCTGCTGCGCTAGCTTTGACTTGGCACCAGAACGTAATGAGTATTTACCATGTGAGCGTTTTTTTTTATAACATCAGCTTAATGGTTTACAGTTAGTAACTTTTTAAAGTAAATTAGATGTTGTTTCGAGCCTAACACTTTTATGTTTATTATTTCATGTACGGTTCTTAATCCCTGCTAAACTTGAATTCCGGGAGCTACAAACATCGATGCAGTAAAATGACACTTATAAGCTGCTCCACAGCTAATTAGTGCTGAAATCTTCTGAACTCTAAGCGAACATGAGTAATGAAACATACACAAGTTGTGTAGGTAATCTCTCTCGAATTACCAATCTGATTAAGTGTGGTTTTTTTTTTCATTTGTTCCATCTTTAGCCCACGTAACCCCCCGACTCCTGCCTTTATGTCTTCCTCATTGTGCTCAGACGTCTTTCATTAGAAGTGTTGCTTTGACTCACGTAGAGCCTATCATCTAAACTAGTTCAGCTGCACAGTAGGAGTGTGTGTGTGTGTGTGTGTGTAACAGAAGGCCTCTGTCTTCAACCAGCCAAATTGTTCTGTGGTCTGAAACCCGAATAAGACTGAGCAAAGCCAGCGGATCGAGGGAGACGCCACGCTTTAAACCGCATATTAAGTTCCCGTCTTGGTTTACCCAATCTGTGCCGCGTCACACAAGAGGAGGCCGAGTGTGAACCGCCTCGTGTGTTGGCGTTGCACGACACATTTTCCGGTTGGGGAGTCTTTTCCTCACTGTGCCGTCCTTTGGGAAGTTGCTGTGAAACGTCCCGTGGCGGCTTGTGTGAAAGTGTCCAAGGCTTTCCAGCGCGTGCTGCCCTTCTGGGTTCCTCCGTGCGCCTGGCAGTAATTAAGGCGGACATCCAAGCTACGCGACCGGAGGCGGCTTTAGCGGCTTCTCATCTCACGCCTTGGCGAGGTAACCCTAGAGGGTCAGGTGTGTTGTCAGACAGATAGCGACTCATGTTCGGAGACGGTCTTCGGTGACATCGGGCTAAGTCGTTTACACAGTTTCCAGGGTCATGGAAACACCTGACTTATCGCTCTGACTGGGGCTTTCTTTGCTTTTGTCACGATGAGGTCACGACTTCAGAATACCAGGGGTTTTTTTCCAGGGTGTGGACGGACGGGACTTCATGTTGTTTGTCGGCTCGCTTTTTTTTTTTCAAGTGTGGAGCGTGAAAGAAGTTATGAAAGCTAAACAGAGGTGAAGCAGAAACGTCACTGCAGAGGGAGTTTTTTTTAGTCAAACTGTTCCAGGTCATGGTGGACCTCCTACCGTTAACTTTTTTTTTTCTCTCTTTTTTCTTTTTTTCTTTTGACGGGGATTTTAGGGAGTTGAGATATGCAGAAAATGCAGTAAGAACAATGTAAGACAGTGGAAGGACACAAAACAACAACAACTCTAAGATCAGGCGGCTTACTGGAAGGTTTCTGTCTTTAAACTGAGAAGAGGGCACCACCTACTGGCTGAAAAACGGAACAGCAGTCAATGAGAGGCCAATCAAACAAAAACAAAAACAAGAATAAAAAGAAATCCCATTTTCTTTCTCGTTTGTTCGTTTACAGTTTCCACTAAACGTGTGACGTGGCTCGCAGGTCGGGACGGCGACGTGAGTGTGAGCATAATCGGAGAGGTGGATGAATTCAGGTCCTCCAAACTCCTCCAGAACCTCAACAACAACAACAACAACAACAACAACAGGTTGGCTCATTTTGAAATGTCCTATGGTGTTAATACATGATGGCAGGGGGGGAGGGGGGAGCCCACCCCTTCCTCACTCGTCTTCAGCAGGTTCTAAAATGACTCAGGTCTGACCTCGAGCGTAGCAAAAACACGCAGTGAATTCCACCGAGTCAAAATGAGGCCCAACGCTCGTCGGCGTCCTTTAGAACGATAAAGTCAAAGCAGAGAGACAACAGGAAGCCTGACAGCCGGTTTAAATGACTTGAGAACCCAGTGAAGACCGGATCGTTTTTATATCTAACGCCTCGAGCTGAAAGAGGCTGGGCTTTCTTTGTTCCACGGCTGTTCTGGCTGCTAAAAACGGGGCTGTAGCAGTAACTTTACAGACATCTTTGTCACGATCAACAAGCCAGCTCCTAAAGCCCAGAAAGTAGCTTGGGTCTTCAGCCCATTAGCTGACGACTGATGGGACTGCGGG
>NC_051438.1:8325337-8329123 GCF_001649575.2 Kryptolebias marmoratus
CTCCATGGGACTGAACACGGATGTCTTTGTCTCGCAGGGTCCACAGGGATGGCACGAACGGCATCCAGACGGCGGACCTGCTGCCAGGACGAGAGGCCCGGGGGCCCAGCTTCAAAGACCCCGTCACGGATGCGAACGTGAGTCCTCCGTGCTTGTTTTCTAGGAGCCGAGGCGGTGCGTTTGTGGGCCCGGGGGGGTCAGATCATCAGATCTTCAAGGTGTGCTTTCGTCACTCACAGGGAGGCTCGGCGTCCGAGGAGGACGTGGAGTCCTGCAGCACCGACGACGACCCCAAGGACCCCAGCGAGGACAGCGGCAGCGAGTCGGACCAGGCTGGCGACTGCAGTCTCGTCTGCAGGCCCCATCCCCGTAGCCATGGCAACCCAAAGCTCAAAGCCCAGCTGTTGGGCACGGAGAGGGCCAGCCAGCAGGACAGAGGTGAGAAAACAGGCGTGGACGGAGGAGGCAAAATGGATGCCGTCCACCTATTTGTGTTGAAGAAGTAACGATTCCACATAGCTCACATTTCCCCAAACATCTGCCGGCCCCGCGTTGCGCAACCGGAACGGCGAATTCTTGTAACCCTCCTCATTCTTTCCCGCTCTATTTTTAGCAACGGCTTCCCGCAGCAAGACGCCGGAACAGCTCCAGGAGGCGTTCGCCGGTGAGGCTCGCAAGACGGCGCCGGCCTCCAACAAACCGCCCATACCTGCCAAACCTGCTCACCTGCAGAGAAGAAGCCAAGACTGATCCGTTAACGCTCACCTCACCTCACCCCCGGCTGCTGCTGCAAGACGCGGTTTGAAGTCGGGGATGGCTCACTTCTTCCACAATCTAAAACCGAAAACTACAGATGAACGAGGATCTTCTTTACTTTATCGGACCTGACGTTAGGACCGCAGCTGCAAACGGCGCTCTGACGTCACACTGAATGATGGAACTGGATCCTAAACGCAGACTCTGTCGATGTTCCCAATGCGCCTGTGGCTGAGCCGCAGATACCGAAGGACACGAATGGACATTTGACCAGAGGGGGGGATCCACACAGATATCTGAAGCAGCAGTTATCGGGAAAGAAAAAAACCTGATAAATCACGTCCAGGTTGCTTTAAAATGTCACTGTCACTTGTTTGCACTGTTTTTATCAATGGTATTCACCGGACAGGACCTGTCTGAGTCTTTATTAAGTCCTTCAGGAGCTCTGGGGGCGAAAATAAAACACCTCAACTCACATAAAATGTTAAACAAGAAGGACCCACCCTTTAGAGTCTGCTGTCCTGTTGAAGAAATAATAATGAATTATAAATAACCTGATTATTTATGGCAGAAACAACGGACCAGCGAGAGTTTTATGGGTATATTTTGGATTCTCTATACATCTGGATTCAGCGGAGAACAATATCCACGTGTTTTCTCTGTGAACTGGGGTTTGACTTTTTGTTAGGGTATTGAAATTCAAAGAACATAAGCGCTCCCAGCTTCTTTTTACCCTCATGTTTGTGGATTTAGAGCCATAATACTTAAATAATACGCCACCACGGCAATACGTTTTCAAACAAAAGAAGGATATTTGTCCTTTCCAGATGGTGAATCCTACTATTTCTACTTTCTTTAAGTTATTTTTCCTGTTGTGCTTTAGATATTTAAATCCTAAAATAATTAAAAATAAGGGCTATAAAATAAAAAAAGAACAAAAATGCTTCAGAATAGCATTAGCTGCTAACAGTAAACTTTAGCATCAACCACTGGTACATTTTTTTTTCTTTTTTGAGAAAAACTAGCACTTTCTGGTAACATTTATTGTGCCAAATGATAAATGTTAGCAAGCTAAGATGCTACAGTGGCTTCATAAAGTAAATGCTAGTTATTAACATGCCAACATGTTAGCAGTTAGCTCAACACTAGCGTGTTAGCTCAGCGCCAACATGTTAGCTCAGTACTAGCATGTTAGCTCAGCGCTAGCATCAGTGCTAGCATGTTAGCTTAGCACTAGTATGTTAGCTCAGTGCCAACAGGTTAGCATGTTAGCTCAGCACTAGCATGTTATATGGCATCACAAGAAAACTGCTAGCATGGCTGGACACTACACTGTCGCCCAGTTGACTGGTTAAAAAAAAAACTAACACTTGATATTTTGGGAGATGTTTTGCTACTTTCCTCATGTATGAATTTAAATAAAACACACAAATGAACACTGTCAGTACAATGACTGTAAAACAACCGTTGACAGACGTTCAGTTGGCATTTACTCTTCATTTTGTTGTTTTTTTGTCCTTTTCCAGTCTTCAGTAAATAAAGGAGTACGAACACTCGCACTGAGCTCAGTCAGCAGAACTTAACGAGTGAATTCTCCCCTTTTCTGCCTTCAAACCTCCCGACGTTTAAAGCGGCTGAACCAGAGTTCCTGTGTGTGCTGGCGTGCTGATTTGCCTAAACTTTGAATACTCGGCTGCCACGCAGAGTGTACGTTCACGTCTCGTCCTCCATGTTTATGGAGTCCTCTGCAGCACATCAGGTATCAGAAGCTGTGGAAAGCCCCATAATCACGCTGAGCAAACACGGTGACAGCGACAAGTCTTCCCGTCGAAGGCTTGGCATGTTTGAGCTGGAGTTACTGCCTAACTATCTGGTCACATGTTCACTTTACTTGGTCACTAATTCGTTCCCTGAAAACTCCTGCTAACGCTGCTGACTTTTGCGTCTGACCCCGCTTCGTGTTTGGGTCTGTACGTGTTATTTGTGTCGCCGATGTGACGGAGATTAAACTGCTGCGATCAAAGTAGGGCGATGTTCCAACGTGGCTGACGAGGATCCTGGTCGGTCACACAGTGGTTATCTATTTAGTGGGATGTATAGGAGGGGGGGTTAGGTTGTGTGTGTGTGTGTGATCAAACGGACAGCGCAGAGAGCCGATTAGCATGTGGTTTGGACTGAGACGGAGGGGCAAGACAGAACAAACGAGAGTCTGGTCACGGGAAGCAAAACGTCACGCTCAGCTCAATAAACCACATTCCCTCACCTCCTCCACACGGTCAACCCTCTCTCTCTCTCTCTCTCTCTCTCTATCTCTCTTTGTGTGTGTGTGTGTCCACCCATGTATCTTGAATCATGTGACTGAACACAAGCAGTCATGCACACAGTGTGAAAGCCCCGCTATATATAGCAGGGCCGTGTTGGGTTTCCCTGCGAAGCATTGTGAGAGCCCCCCGCTCCCTCCTTCATCTTTTTTTTTTTGTTGTTGGTGACTTTGTGTAAACTAACGTGTGCACTGTAGGCGATAAGAGCCCCCGGTGTCGCCGCTGATCACTTCCTGTTAGGCCTGAAACCGGCGTCGGTGTGCGGCAAAACCGCCAACGTCAGCCTGAAATACAAGA
Source organism: Kryptolebias marmoratus (assembly GCF_001649575.2). NCBI lineage: Eukaryota > Metazoa > Chordata > Actinopteri > Cyprinodontiformes > Rivulidae > Kryptolebias > Kryptolebias marmoratus. The sequence goes on from NC_051438.1 coordinate 8,328,712, forward strand.
AGACGTTTACCCAAACCGGTCAGGTCATCTGGAAGCGCTCTAACAGTACGGAACAAAAAAAGGGACGGAGAGTCGGCCTTTTTCTTTGAGACAGGGTTTCTCGTTTTCTTTGTCACAACGTTTCATGCCATTTTGCACGAAAAAGGCCGTTTTCCGTGGCTAGATTTAAGGAAAGTTTGGGATTTTTTTTTTTTTTTCGAGGCGGGACTTTGTCAAAACGCTAAAAAGAGTTAATATCTTTGTTCTAAGCAGCTCTCTGTGCAACCTAAGTTTGCAGAAATATATAAATATAAATACTCCTGCTACACGGGACTGGAGCCTTAAAAGGAACGCCAGTAAACCAGATCCAGTCATTTATAAGGTGTCAAAAACGGTTCCTGGGAAAACTGATCTGCACATGTTTTTTAGTCCC
>NC_051438.1:8329269-8332467 GCF_001649575.2 Kryptolebias marmoratus
ACCCCCACGTGTTCTTAGAAACTGAAGTAGTTCATTTCCTTTTATCGGGTTTAACGGGAACAAGACGCGCCGACGCTCCCTGAGCTGAAGCTTGGCTTTGCGCAGAGTGCCGCCTTCTTCCTGATTCACCCCTGGAGTGAAATTAGGTGTGCGAGGAATTTCACTCGTGTTTTAAAGGGATAGTTGGCTTTTTTTTTTCTTTCAAAGCGATCTTCCTGCAGAGATCTTATCGCTAAACGGAGAGGTTTGTGGTTTCAAAGCAGTCTTAAAATAACCCCAAAAAAACAACTATCTGACACAAAGGTCATGTAAATGTTTAGAAAATAGTGTTTGCATAAGCTGCTATGACTTTTATTATTATTATTATTTAGATTGGAGTTGTTTAAGATGAAGAAATCCTCTTTGCTAACCATTAGCTCGACTCCCATAGAAGATATGATAACACTTACTGCAGGTAAGATGTTGATTACTGATAACAACTCCACACAGCAACACTTCGAAGAATCCCAACTATTCATTTTAAAGGTACAGTTGTGTAACAGCACCATGGAGAAACTGTGTTAACATCTCCTTATCATGGACAATCCTTGTCTATTCCTTTCACCTATACGAACAAACATCTGAAGAAAAGGCAGGAATTTAGCTTTGCACTTTGTCTTTCTGCTGTTTACAGTTCCATACCTTCAGTGGTCATATATTTCATGTCTAGTTTCCTTATGTTTGCTGTAGCGTTAAAATAATAAAAATAAATAACAACAATATCAATGAATTTCACATCTGAGCTGGACTTTGACTGAATATTCAGTAACTATTAGCGTGCTAATTCAGAGCTAGCTGAAATGGCATTCACATCCAAGTGAATAGAGTTAAAAACAATGCTACTGAGTTACAAACAAAGAAAAAAACACTATTTTTAACATCTGAGCTCCACTTTGACTTGTTAATGAGCAACTATTATTATGCTAACGCAGAGCTAGCAAACAGGACCAGAGGCAAAAAAACCTTGATAGATATTTGCTAAATAACTGCGTGTTAGCATGATGTTATTTAGTCAATATAACAAAGCTAATTAAATAACTATAATATAACAAAGCTAAATTAATAATTAAATAAAAATCTTATATCTACTATCTTTATATGGCTTAATATATTAGCAGATATGCTAACTAACATCATGCTAGCATGCTCTTAGTTAGCATATTTGCCTTGAAACAGCAACATGTTAGCATGCTGTCATTTAGCTAATATATAAACAAACCTTTTTAAATAATGTATTTCTTATATCTACTAACTCTATAGAGCTTATCATATTAGCTCATATGCTAACTAACAGCATGCTAGCATGCTCTTAGCATATTTGCCTTGAAACATGCTAGCATGCTGTTATTTAGCTAATATTTAAACAGAGCGAATTAAACAACTAAATAATGTATATATTACATCTACTAACTCCATAGGGATTATTATATTAGCTCATATGCTAACTAACATTATGCTAACATGCTCTTAGTTAGCATATTTGCCTTGAAACAGCAACATGTTAGCATGATGTCATTTAGCTAATATGTAAACAAACCTTTTTAAATAATGTATTTCTTATATCTACTAACTCCATAGGGCTTATCATATTAGCTCATATGCTAACTAACAGCATGCTAGCATGCTCTTAGCATATTTGCCTTGAAACATGTTAGCATGCTGTTATTTAGCTTTCTTGTGATGCTAAACTCTTCAGATTTGTTTTAGGTTGCCTCGGCTTCACTTAACTTTCTTACGAGCCAGTTCAGGTTTATTTTTATTTAAATATGCCAAGGTTTTGAGGTCATAAAGTAAACTAGGCTAGCGTGATGTTTCTGAGTTGTCAGTGCTACAATTGTTTGTTGTTCGTTAAAATTGGTTTATTTCTTGAAAATCCCATTAAATAAATATATGAAAAGTAAGGATATGTTTATGGCAGGGTTGCCAGACGTCCGTTAAAATAAGGTGTTGTCCTGTATTTAAAACTAAAGACACTTTATCAGGTTGATAATAAACACACTTTGCTCCTTATTTTTAAGAGCCAGTGGAAATCTGGTTTTAGATTATGAATAAAAACAGATGTTTTTGTCTGATTAGAGACGAAGAATCATGTTCTGTGTTGTATTTCTGCAGGAGAAGACGTCGAACACAGAATTATACTTTAGCTAGTTGAAGCTCCTTTTTATTTAAATGGCGGTGAATGCTGCCGATGGACAGCTAACATTTGCCGAAGAAGCTGAAGACGAGCTAAAAGCTAAACGTAGCAAAACTGCCTCTTGTTCTTGTTTCCATTTCCTTTTGAGCTCTTCTAACGTGGAGCTGCGTATGTCTGTCTGCAGCGACTGCTCCTTATTCCAGTTGCTAAAAGTTGGCAACATCAGCAATCGCCTCAGCATTCGAGGGAACTTCTCAACCTCAGCGCCGTAAAATGGCGTCCAATGACCACCGGACCATAAAAAAAAAGACAGCAGCAAGCTAAGCAGAGTTTTGTAAAGGATCAAAACGTGAGAGCGTGCTGGGAGCTTTGAAATTTTAAGGGACAAGTCTCGGCAGAACGTCTCTCGTTTCTGGAAGCAGGAGACCAAACCAGACCTGAGCCCACCTTCGACAACTTTAAGTGTCAAAGGTCAAGAGTCCCCTCTGACCTTTGCGTCGCCGCAGAATATTACCCGAGGGCCGCGGTGTGAGCCTGTGAGAAGGCTTTGTGTTTCCTGAGAGGGAGAGGTGAACAGAAACGGACAACAGAGCGATCTCACAGACCAGGCCGTTTCTGTGGCGAAGCTGTTGCACGTTTTCCTAACACTGGGGATGCAGCCAGTGGAGGAGGAAGAAGAAGAAGAAGAAAAAAAAAACTTTTCACAATGAGACACAGTGTCTGTGAGCGAGCGCGGCGGCCAGCGTTTCAAAAGGCCTGGCTCCTGAGTGAGGGCCCGCCCAGCAGCAGCAGGTTGCTCCGCTGCAGAGAGGACTTTCTCCTCCAGAGCTCCAGAACGGGCAAGGCCGCCGCCGCCGCCGCCGCCGCCGCCACTAACATATGTAGGCTCCACAGGAGGAAGGAGGAGTAGGAGGTGGGGGGGGGGCACTGGATCTCTGGACAATGCATCTATCATTAACCTGCATCTCGGCCTCACTGCATTCGCTCGTTGGATCTCATCGCCCCCCCCTCCACACACACACACC
>NC_051438.1:8333147-8335146 GCF_001649575.2 Kryptolebias marmoratus
ATCCAAGAATTTGAAATTCCCCTTTTGTCTGGGCGATGAAGAAACACCAGAGTGTGGACTCCAACTCGAAGGCTGTGTTTCTCATTCAGGGGCAGCGTTGTAATAGCGTGATGTTGGAGCTCGCTGCTTTTCTCCATGAGTTGGCAGTGTCCTGCGTTGGCTGGCGTGCAGCGCTTTCTCTCTCTCTCCCTCTCTATCCCTCCGCCTGACAAAACACACACAAACACACACACACACGCACTGGCACGCACGCACACACACACGCGGATCGACGCGCACGGTCCCTCTGCGATCCCCCCTGACTGAAGGCTCACAGGAAGTGCAGCCGTGGCCCAATTATAGCGTGACACCTCGGGCCGGCCGTTGCCATGGCTACGTCTTCCCTGCGGTCCCCTGGAGTGTGGCGCCGAGGAAGAAGGTCTTATCACATCAGCCATCGTTACGGCAACAAGCAGGGAAGAAGGGGGAAAAAAAAAAAAAAACCACCCCGTAGCCTCGGTCCAGCTGGCTGTGCGCTCGGTTTTTTTAAAAATCCGTGCGTCCGAATGTGATATATGTACACTTGTGAAGAAGAAAACACGTGTGTGTGTGTGTGCGTGTCAGGTTTAGGTGTACCCGAGTGTGTGTGTATGTGTGTGTGACTCGCCAAAGCGGCGTGTAGGTGTGTTTGTGTGTGTGCGTCTGTGGGGTTGCGATAAGGCTCTCAGCCACACCATTAGGTGACTCATAATCCACACACACACACACGCCCAATTAAAAGGGAACGCAGGTAAAGAGGCGCAGCACGGAGCGTGTAGACAAGCGCACAAGGCAAGTTTCTTTTATTTGAAAAGGGGCAAACAGAGCTTTACAGTACAGGCTGCACATGAAATAACTTAGCCGAGGCTGAACTCATTCATTTCTTACTGATGCAGTGACGTCAGAACAACAGAAGCAGAACTCCTCGTTGGAAACAGAAACGTTTTGGCTCCTCTTTTTTTTTTTTTTTTGTTTTTGTTTTTTGTATTTTTTTTTTTTTTTTTTCCTTTGAAGCACAATACATCCAAACTGGAAAGCAATGTAAAAAAGACATGTTTTCCAGGTATTTACAGTTTATTTACAGCATTTTTGTTGTCATCTAAATATTGACACACATTGGTATCCTTCTCTCTCTCTCTCTCTCTTTCTTTCTCTCTCTCGTTTTTCTATTTTTTTATTTTCTCCTCTCCAACTCTCTGATTGTCAAAAAGAAAGGATGGAAACAAGTGTGGACATTCTTAAACGGAGCCGCAGCTCCTCGCTAAACACCCCCCAGAACCCGGAGGCCTGCCGTTGCCGCAGTCAGTCCGAGCGCGTTGCCGTGGCGTCCTGTACGTGTTTGGTGAAAAAAAAACAAAACGAACAGCTCCCCCCCCCGAAACGCTCGCCCGGCCCGCCGCCACGGTGCGAGCTACTATCCGTCCAAGGCCCCGCTGCTCCTCTCCTGCGCCAGACCCAAAGTGAAGTCGGAGCCCCTCAGGTCGAACCCGGGCGCCCTGCTGTCGAACCCGGGGCCACCGGGCTTCCTCTTCAGCTCCTCGCATTTCCTGTATTTACAGATCTGGTGTCCCCTCTTGCGGTTGCGGCAGCTGCTGCACTGTTCGCAGTTCGTCTGGCGCCGGCACGGCACGCACTCCCCGCACCGTTTCCTCTTCCTCCGGCCACCGCCGCCGCCGCCGCCCAGCGAGCCGGGGGAGTAGCTTTCGGCCACCAGCCCTTCCATGCCTTCGGCTCCCACCGCCGCACTCCTCCAGTGGCCCCCGCCCATCTGAAAGCCCGCTAGGGGGAACAGGGCCGGGCTGAAGGGGAACCAGGCGCCGAGGAAGGGCTGGAAGTCGGCGCTGCAGCCGGAGGAGTCCTCTTCCTCCTCCTCGGGCCCGGATCCGCCTCCCTCGCCGTCCCCCTTGGCGCCCTTGGCCTCCGCGGCCTCCTTCTGGGCCGGCTGGCCGCTCTGCGCGCCCAGGCTGGCCTGCTCGGCGGC
>NC_051438.1:8336323-8342412 GCF_001649575.2 Kryptolebias marmoratus
AAAAAAAAAAAAAAAAAAAAAAAAAAAAAAAAAAAGCAGCAGCGGCGGCAGGGACCACGGGCTCCGCGTCCATATTGACTGGAAGAAGCTACCACCCTCCCCTTTGCCGATTAAACGCGGAGCATTTTACCTTATTTCGCGCTATGGGAGTCCGAGCCTTCCGGAGGGGTCGATCGATGGTTTTAGCCCCCCGTATTCGCGCGTGTGTGTGTGTGTGTGTGTGTGCGGGGTGGGGGTGGGGGGGTTACCTAAGAGGACGGCGCCTCGACCGACGCCACGGCGAGCTGACCACAGTCCGAGCGGCCGCTGCGACACGGAGAAGAAGGGCGACAGAAAAAAAAACACCCAGCGCGGCGACAAAAAAGAAAAAACCCAACAGGAAGTGTCGAGAAAAAAAAAACAAAAAACAGAAAACGAGACAGCTCACCTTCCAAAAATAAAAAAATTAAAAAATTCAACGCGGCCCGGCTTCTTTTCCTGTCAAGACGCGGCGGTGGCGAAGTCGGCGGACCCGAAAGGCGAGCCGATCGTGAGCGTATATGGACGCCGGAGCTGCCGAGTCCTCCTCCACCTCTCCGTCCCGGAGGGTCTGCTGAGCGCTCTGCACGGAATTTGGGGGCGTCGCTCAAAATGCGAAGTGGACTCGACAGACGGGCGAGAAGGCTGCCGTCTGCGTGGTCAGAGCGACCCCGACCGGTCCCGAGCAGCGGACCAGCAGCCCCGCCAAGCGGCTGTGCGCAGCCGGGACCGAGTCACCGAGTCGCCCCCCTCCACCACCCAGAACTGTACCTGCTTTCTGCACAACTAGTCTCGCCCGAGGCCGCTTCTCTGCGATAAACACGAGAAGTTTGAAGTTCAGTAGCACAGAAATGCTCGGCTGCAATAAAGCAGCGCATGTTTTTTTTTTCTCCACATGTCGGTTTTAGCGTCTGGCAACTTCTCTGTAACTTTGTTTTAATGGAGAAAAATGGCTAATAAAGTTTATGTAAGGCTACTGAGTTTAACTTATTATGTTAATGTTGAAAATGTGACATTATGCCACATAAAAAAAATAAAATAACTAATTATTTAGACCGGAAGTTGGTGCTTTTTTTAACCTGTGTAAAGACTTGTTGACTCTAAACTTGGACACTCACAAATAAGTAGATGAAATAATATTTTATTTACACATTTCAATGATTATTAAGACATTTGCTAAATAGCAGCATGCTAACGTACTGCTACTTTGGCAAATGTTTGTCGAGTCATTCTTGCTAGCTCTGTGTTAGCATGCTAACAGATATTAATTAGTTTCAGCTCTGTAACGTAACTGAAGTAAAAAAACACTATGCAGTTCTTTTTTTAACATATTTTCTACTATGTTGTTTAGATGTCAGATATAAGACATGTTATTTAGAAATAACAGCATGCTAACATACTAATATTTTAGCTAATATCTGTCAATCTCTGCTCCTGTTTGCTAGCTCTGTGTTAGCATGCTAAATGCTGCTAACTAATGAATCAAAGTGGAGACGTGAATTAGTAGTTATTTAGTTGTATAGCTAAACTAAAGTCAAGAAGAAATGAAACTGTGCTGTGATTTAGCACATTTACTAATATGTTATTTAGATGCTAGATATAATATAATATGTAGATATTTACTAAATAACAGCATGCTAAGACTTGTCTCTGGTTCTGTTTGCTAGACCTGTGTTAGCATGCTAACAGTTTCTAATTAACAGAGCTAGGTTTTTCAGTTATGCAGCAAAACTAAAAAAATATCAGTATGCTGACATTTATTATATTTGCTGTTATTTTTAGAGACAATATTATTTACATATTTGCTGAATAACAGCTGTTATTTTATTTAGCAAATACTGTATGTCAATTCCTTGTGTTGTCCTGTTTGTTAGCTTTGTGTTAGCATGCTAATAACAAGTCAAACTGTAAGCAACCTAAAATTCAGAACATATATTTTTGTCTACTGTTACAGTTTTCACATTTAATATGAGTCCAGCATGAAACATCTGAGCGAGGCCGCGTTTGTTTTTAATTCCCGTCCCAAAGTTGAGTGTGAATTTCCTCCATAAATGTCCCCGGCTGACAGATGGAGGTGACTCCTCACGCAGGAGCGACGGAGTCCACTCCACCTCTTCTGAGAGTCCTCTCGTTTCATCTGGCACGCAGCCAGACACCTCGTGCGTGCGGATCCGCGTGTGTGCGTGTCACTGTGGGAGCAGGGGCCCACGGTACTCCGCCGTCTGGCCTGGACCATCCGTGTAAACACAGCGTCTTCTAGTGGTCAGCGGGAATACAGCTGCAGCTCAAAATGGTCACTGGCGCTCTGGTGGACACTGCAGCACAGCCGGGCCCCTCTCTGACCAGGGCCTCACACACACACACACACACACCTGCCCCCCACTGCAGTCATTATCCACTGCTATAATCCATAAATACACCGCTGGAGAAACACAATCAGATCACTCAAGTTTATTAACAGTGTACAGGAACCTGAACGTACCCGGTGGAAAAATCAACCCGACGACGAAAAAAAACAGAAGCAGCTTTTCGAGAGGAGAGCTTTCACCCGGCCACGCCTCGTGGCTTTACAGATGTGTTTATTTGCGACAAAACCTCAACATTTCATTTATTTTTAAAACAGAGCAGCAAAAACAGTCAAGAACCACACGACATTCAGAAGTGGCGTCGCGTTCGGACGCAGGTTTAGACGCTGATCTTCGGAGAGGCGTTTTCCGTGCTACGCCCACCTGCTCCACACCGAGAGGAACAGAAAACAAAAACAAAACACACACACACACACACACGTCAGTTTGATCAGAACACCCGCTCCCCCCCTGCTCTGTCTGTGCCGCCCGACGAAGACAGTTGTCCGCCCCCCGATGGCAGGACGGGTGGGTTAGTGTGGACTAGGGTGGAATGTGTGAACCTCCCGGCTCGCTACGGGCCGCACGACGGGCCGGACCAGGCTCTCCGCTCGGCTCGGCTAGGCGTCCTTCTTCTTGATGATGAGCGGTCCAACGTTGTCCCCGGTTTCCTCGTTGTGCTTGGCGTGGGCGCCGTCACAGAGAGGGAACTGCAGGAAGGAGACGCGATTGCTCAGCCTTTAAACGTTAACACAAAAAGAAAGGAGAAATAAATCCCCCAGCGTCCCCTCCGTCCACCCCCCTGACCTTTTTGGACCTCCAGCAGCGGCAGTACACGGCCTTGGTGCCGATGTCCTCCATGTCGAAGCTGTGCACGACTTTGGGGCTGTCCTTGTTGACGAAGGCGTTCACCTGGCTCTTCCTGCAGCGCCGGCTGTTCAGGTAGTGGCTGACGAGGAAGCCTCCGGCCGCTGCGATGACCGCCACAGGCACCGCCACCAAGAAGTGCTCTGGAGAGAGAGACGCATTCAGGTGCTGCTTTAGCCCCACACACAAAAAACACACTTATAACAGAAGAAAGCTACTTTACGGTCCAAACATGTCGCCTTTAAGTCATAAGGCTGTCTTAATGGGTATAATAGGCTAAACCTGTCAGGTTTTGGAAGGTTGTTTACTGCAGTTCTCCCAGAGTCATGTGATACGGCCCTCGGGAATGGAGAAACTGAGGCCCTGCTGCCTTGTTTGACCCGTTTTGTCACTTGAACGCAACTTGAGCTGACTCTACCTGCGACCGTCCAAGGATGCAGACCGCAGAGCTCAGATGACCGCTCGGTTAGCTAGCTAAACGAGCCGGGGCGCTACTGAGACTGCTGCAAATTAAGAGCCACTTTTTTGTTTGTTTGTTTGTTTGTTTTAATAACGCAAGCCTCCGGACAACCACGCCGCACTCCGTAAGTTTACTTGTAATGTCCGGTGGCGGACACAAGCGCCCTTTACCATAGGCGCAAACTTAAGTCGCTCGTGATGTAACGCTAGCACGATGCTAATCCGTTAGCTTCACTACTTTACCTTTAGTTAACCTGAAACCCGAGCTGGGCAGGGCGGACATCGGAGGAGCGGGCAAGTGGGACATGTCACCTAAACTCGGGGTTGTCTCGCGTTGTCTGGAGGGCGCTGCTGTTTGCGGACAGCGCTAAGCAGCAAGGTCAAACTGCGCTAGCTTTTCCCTGAACTCTGTCCCCGGTCTGTACGACTCTCTCTGCGCAGCCAGTCAGGACAGAGGCGGGGGGAAAGACGCCGGCGGAGCAAGATGTTTACCGTCACGGCACTTCCGGCTTCGCTTTCCGGCCGTTAGAAAACTGACCCGGGGAAATAAAACTAGTCGTTTCTTGTATTTCGTCTCGTTAGGAAATTTACAAATGTCCGCATAATATTAAATATGTATTACTTAAAAGTAAAGAAGCCTCAACCTGAAACAATTTCCCGTTTGAAGCGTTTTAACAAAACGGCTTGGAGTGGCAGAGAACCATCTTGATCAGTTTGGAGACTTGGCTCGCTCCACTTTGTGTTAAATTATTTCAAGAATAAAACAAAACAAGACTCGAAATAAATCTCGTTTATAAATAATAAATAAATAAGTCTAGTTTAATGTTATGGAGAACACGAGTCTTTCTATGACCCCGAACTCGCTTACTTAATATATTACTAGTACATTAATACTTAATACACTCATGTAGTATATTATCCCACCGCCAGATGGCGACAAATCAGCCTAGGACCAACATCAGCACATTTATTTAACACAACAGATAGTTCTTAAAGGGATTTTTCTTTATCTTCAGGTTTTACCAAAACTTATAACACATAAAACATTCAATCCCCCTTTCTTAAACACTTTGTTTCATTCAGCTATTTAAAAAAAAGATGTTGCAATATTTACAGTGAGTTTATGAGCAAGTTGACCATTCACCAGCTCAGACCTTGTACGTTTTAGATGTCGCCCTGTTTCAGCACACCTGATTTAAATGCATATTTATTACAAACATAAACAGATCCTGATGACAAATTATTAGGATGATTCAGGTGCGTTGGAGCAGGTACACGTCTGAAACACAGACGACCACAACTGCTAAGCGTGATACACTATCGAGTTTCTGCACAGCGCTGTCGTGAAGATGGCGTGACTTCGGCCGCTGCGTTCGTGTCTTCCAAAAAGAAGGAAGAAAAAAAAAAAAAAAAGAAAAAGGGTCGGAGAATGAGTCGACGCAGGAGTCGAAAGGTTTTTATTACACAGTTTAATCAACACACAAAGCTCAACGAGCCTCTCAGGTAATTCAATATACAGAGGTTTTGTGCAAGAAGAGTGGGTTCTCCTCGCACCCAGAGCCCAAGCCAGTCCCGTAGCCTTTTCAGATGTTAGCCGCTAATGACGATAGCAAAAAAGGAAAAGAAAAGGAAGAGAGGGGAGGCAGGGGGGGAGGGGAGAGGGAGGGAAACAAAATAAAAACAAACGAACAGAGAAGCAACCTAAAGAATCCTGGGGGTCGGGCGTAAAAACGGGTGAAACTAAAGAAGAGGGAATTGCTTAAATAGCTGTTTCAGAACCTCCATTTTAAAAGAAAAAAAAAAAAGGAAAGGTGGTGACATGGGGTTACAGCTGTGTGTGTGTGTGCAGGGGGTGAAACGAGTCGGGGTGGGGGAATGAGAAGTGGGAGGTGTGTGAATAAATTCAAGTCCTTTTTGTAGAATCCAACAGAAGCGCTACAAAAACAAAAAAACAAAGGCCGTTTCTTTTTACGTCGGACGCAGCCTGCAGTGACTAATCAGGTTTGGGTTTTTTTTTCTCCCCTCCTTCCTCCGTTCGTCTTATAAAACACAGAGCGCCCTTCGGCTCGCAGGTGAAAAAAAAAAGAAAAGAAAAGAAAATTGCTCTCTTGAATCGTCGCCTCTGCGGATGGAAGTCGTTCGAACGAAACAAGGGTGTAAACAAGGGTGTAAAAATCCCCTCCCGTTTTTTTTGTGCTCCCCCCCCCCCTTAAAAACTATGGGAATTTAAAAAAACAAAACCAAAAAACCAAAAAAGGTCCTCTCAAAGATTTACAGTTGCTTGAAGGAATGATTCGCGGTAATGTGGGTGGGGGGGTGAGGATGCAGGCGTGCAAACAGGAACGAGGGGAGCGTGGCGAGGCGGTGGCGGCCCAGCCTGCTTGGAGGTCAAAACGGAAC
>NC_051438.1:8342627-8348008 GCF_001649575.2 Kryptolebias marmoratus
GGGGGGGGGGTTAACAGGTACTCTGGTGAAGGGGAGGCGTGGCTCAAAGAAAGCGCTCCAATGGAAACCAACAAGATCTTGTTTTTAAAACTTCTCTTTTGTTTGTATGGTTTTTTGTTTATTTTTTTGTGTTTGTTTTTTTCTTTACATCTGGATCTCCCCTCGCCGCGTGTCGTAGAGGTGGTCGGCCATGTTTTCTCCCCTCCCCGCGCTGCGACTACATTGCATACTTTTGTGTCCATTCCCGAGCTATTTTGTTGTACCTGCGAACGGAGAGGAGGTGAGATTTAGAGACACGTAAAACCAAAACACGCTACAAGCCGGTGTTCGTTCAAGACTGGGCCTGAATCAGGAACTAAACCGGGGCTGAACCGGGGCCTGTACTGGGACTGAACCAGTGACTAAACCTGGACCAAACCGGGCTCTGAGTATCAGTGAGGGTACAATGAAAACCAGCAGGGACCGTAATGAACCACAGAGTTAGATTTCAGTCTCGTTTCTGATGGAAACACATTTTTTGGGCCAGACGCTCTGCTCCTGATTCCCACACCTGCTTCAGACCAGAACAGGAAGTGACGGAAGATTGAACCCAAACATCTCACATCACAAGTGTCTCTAAAACCGTGCAGCCCTAATCTGAACATGTTTAATGTTAAGAAGATGCTGTGTAAACATAAAGAGACATGCTGGCCTCAGATTATAATCTGAGCCGTTTCCACAGAATTAACCTGCAGCTGTTCTACTAAAGACTAGAGAAGAGGAAGACTGTTGACCTCCTGAGACCTGAACTCTTGCGTGGTTGCTGTTTGGGACCTGATCGGGACCTGATGTGGACTCCAGGTTGATGTTATTAAAAGAAGAAGAGAGTCCTCGTCTCAGCAGACAGAACCGCTCGTCCACCGTTAATGTCACTCAAGTCAGGAAGAGCAGCTCTGGAGTCATTTCACTGTTCCTTTTTGATTTTAACACCTTGCAGAACTTCAGTGCTTCAGATATTTACCAGCAAATGATAAACTTTTCTTTTAATTCAGGTCTTAATCCTTTATTAGGGAGTTTTCTCTGCAATATCGCTCCTCCTTTCAGTGAACAATGAACGTCACTTACTGTTCATTGTTTTCATTTCATTTCAGTTTAGATTTTAGTCGACTAAATTTACTGCAGATTTAGGTGAGTGAAACTACAGATGACTTAAATTATTACTCAGATATTACCTACAACATTTGAATCAAAATACTGACTTAATTTGATTTAACTCAGCGGCCCCCAACCTTTTTACCTCCACGGATCGGTTCAATGTTCTCTGTGTTTAAACATGCCCTTCAAAATAAGAGACCACAAAGAATACAACTCACCATAACGCTGAATCAGTGGAGCCCTGAGTAACCAGACGGTCCCATCCAGGGCTTCCAGAGACGTTTGTTTTTTACTCATTTTGCTGCTTGTGGGTTTGTTTTTAGCGGTAACGGATCACGTGACCTCGATAAGCGTTCTGACACGCATCAAGAGGGAGTCAGAGACGGATGGAGTGGAGAGAATCCAGTCATTCTTCAAAATAAATGCCGTTCAGACTGAAATACTGTAAGTTAATTATTCTTTCTGTGCGGCCCGGTACCAAATGACCCACGGACCGGTGATTGGGGACCTCTGGTTTAAACTGTTTTTACGCCATAATAATGAGCTGCCCGTCACCCTGTCTGAGCACCCACCTGTTAATATTAAAACCATGAACTTCTCACATGTTTAAAAAGTCAAATTAATCCAGTTTAATAAAGAGGAGTTTAACAAAAATCTAGAAAAGGGAACTCATTCTGACATGAGACCTCCGACTTGTTGCTGCCTGATGATTGAAGGTTACCAGAAACTATTAAATATAAAACAAAAAGAGTCTTTTTCCTGTGTTTTCACCACCTTTGGGACAATAAAGTGAAACTGAGGCCTTCAGATTAAAAGCCCAGCTCCATGTGATCTGTCCGCAAAAACAGCCAAGGTAAAAACAAAAAGAAAGAAGAAAGGACTCACTTTTCCCTGTCAGTCTTGTAGATGCGGGCGATCTCGGGTACTAAGGGGTCGTCCGGGTTCGGGTCGCACAGCAGGGAGCAGATAGACAGGAGAACTGGGGACAAACACAACAACGTGCACACGGGAGGGAGGAGAGATTTCCATAAATTAAAAACAAACGCTGCATATTTCCAGCGAAAGGCCCGCTGACGCCGTCGCGCGGGGGGGCCGCCATTTCGTGCCGCTCGGGCTCGTAAAACTCACCTTTGGAGATGGTGAGAGCCGGAGACCACTGTGACCGCAGGATGTCAAGACAAATGCTGCCGTTGCTGTTGATATTTGGATGGTAGATTCTTGTGGTAAATGCAACCTGAACGCAGAGAGCGAGAGAAAGAAAAGGGGGGGGCTAAAGGACGGGGGGAGGCAGAGCGCGGCGCGACAGGAAACGTGTTCGAACAGGCAGGAGGAAACTCTCTGCGGGCCTGGCGTGTTTTTTTTTCCCGGGGGCAGGCTCACCTTTGGCGGTTTGAAGGGGTAGTCTGTTGGGAAGTGTATGGTCAAGAAGAAAACCCCGCTCTGGTAAGGACTGTCATTCTAAAGCAGGGAGACAGAGCCGGTTTGTTTAAAAGCTTCAGAACAAGAAAAGTCAGCAGCTCAACATGACACTCCGGGGCCGCTAACAGTGGACTCCTCTCATCTAAAAACCAGGAAGGGGAAACATTTATTTTTTTAACTTTAAATCAACCGACAACTTCCAGGCACAGCAAGAACGAGAAACAGTGATTTAAAGCGTGAGAGATTAAAGGTTTGATCGCGGCGGTACTTACAGGTCCCATTATCGTGGCTTGCCAGTGAAACACTGAAACAAAAACAGAAGAAGAAAAAACAGATTAAAGCACGACAGTTACAAAGCGAGCTCCACGTTTGTTAGCAGCCGACCTAAACACGCGACGAACCGAAGCCGCGGCTGCAAAAGGTAAAAGCGTTCAAAAACAACGCGGCGACCGTCATTACGGGCCGCGGCGAGTCGACGGCGACCGTTTAAACAAACGAAACAAAAAAAGGCGCCCTCCTGTTGACGTCACTTTGACACGAACGCAACCGTGGCAACTAGGAACGCTGCCGCAGCCGACTGTGAAGTGGTTCATTTGAAGCTGGGTGGCAGGAAACGACGAACGAAGAACAAAAGAGACGTTTTAAAGGTTTGGAAATATTCTGAAACGTACATCTGAGAGAGGTGCTTCAGCGCTTCTTATTTAATCCGATCAAACTTGCGACACCTTTGAGTCGCTCCTCTAAACAGAAACTGAAATATTATGATTATTATAGTCTAGCACAGCTAGATCCGACTACTTCATCCTATTTAAACAGTCGTAGTTGAGTCAAAGTTGATTTATTCAGCACATCACTTGACTAAAGTGCTGCTCAAACTATTTTAAATATTAAATCAAACGTAACCCTGACAGCTTGTTTCCTGTCACACTTATAGGAAGATGAATGTCTACATTCTTCATATGTCCTTTAAAAAGCATAAATTACATCCAAAGGTGTAAAGGACTGTTGGAGCTAAAGGTCAAAAGGGACAGAGTCACACATGAGCTGCTCCGATGATGCAGCAGGACCGCGTGGGTGTTGGCTCGTCCCCGCAGCGTCGCTCTTCCTCGGGGAAAGTTTCAACACCTGTGTGCGTGTCCGCTCGACGCACGTTCATCATCGGTACCGGTTACCGCCCGCTGCGACCAACCCCGAGGAACGAAACGCGACCAGCTTCGTTGAAAATGTCACCAGACTGAGAATCGGACATCACCAACTCGTACACTAAAGGGATTTAAGGGAAGTATCTGAACGAACAGCGTCGAGGCGGTCCTCTTCGTGCCGCGGTCTCGTGTTTTCTCTCCAGTTTTGGATGCAAATGAGGGCGAGAGTTTTTTTTATAGAGCCCGAGCGATTTGAGTAACCTGAATAACCTGTTAACGGAAAATTAACCAAATCTTTTAAAAAAACCCAAAACATTTGCCCCGAAGTTTGGTTTACCGTGCTCAGAACCTGCGCTGCTCAGCGGCCCCGGTGCTTACAGGAACCAGTACTTTACCAACCATATGCTGAGCTGATGTGTGTGTGTGTGTGTGTGTGTGGGGGGGGATCAACGACGCCAAGAACTTCAGTTTATGTTTTGCTTTTAATAACAGCAATTTGCATTAGCAGCTGCTCCCAGTTTATCCGTGTGTGTGTGTGGGGCGCAGTAGAGAAGGCCTGGATGTGACGGACAACTTCTTCTCTGATCAGCAGCTGATCAGGACAGTTTAGTTTAGACTTAATAATCCGTACTGTTTTGGTTGAATGCAGGTTTTATTTCCGTTTTTATTTAAGCGCATTCTTTGTTAACGGAGACTGAGAGTCCATTTTATTTTTGTTTTTGGTTGTTTTGTTTTATTTTGTGTTCCAGTTCCAGAGTTAAGTGTTCTTTTGAAAGTAAAGTTCATTAATCTTTGAGAGGATGTACGGCCTCCAAACGATATTATCATTTATCGCAATAATTTCCTAGTTGTGATTTTTATGGACTTCATTTTAGCTCGACCTGCGGATGACATGCTGTGGTCCACCCTGATAAATAAAAATAAAAACTGATATGTCTCAAGTTTGGGATCATCTGAGAGCAGAGGAACCAACGGGGGCGAGGTTTGAAGCAAGTCTCTAAATCAGTAAAAAATACGGTTTTATTTCCCTCGCACAGATCACTAACTGCAGTCTCCGTTGTTTGTTTTAGTCCGGAGGAAACGAGGCGTCAGTCGTCTTATAGAGAGGTTAGTCGTTTGACGGTCTGAGACAGGCGCGGTCCACTTTGTGCTGGGACAAATGAGCAGAACTACAGGAGGAAACCCCAGGCTCTACTTTTGTACAACACCAGAAATAAAATGAGAAATAATTAAGAGTTTGGAGTTTCATCACGGACACTTTACCTGTAATTTTCAACGCTGCTGAACGTCATTTAAACCGGGCCTACCTGCCCAGAAAGCGCCGCTTTAAATTCATTTTATCGCACAAACCAAACATTATGTGAAGGTTTGTTTATGAGGCCATATTCACAAACCATAAATGTCTCCACACTGGTGACGTTTGGGTGGACTGTGTACAAGTACACTCTGTGGTGTCCACGCCTGTCCACCCGTGTTTCTGCCTAGGAGCCATCTTGAAGGTGGTCTCTCTCTGTAAAGGGGGGGCGGGGCTTAGTAGGCGACTCCCACCTGGTTCAACGCGGTCTCACTGTAACCCGAGCGTCTGTGACCGGTGAGCCGTGCCGCAGACACTTTCTTCTTAAAAAAAAAAAATAAACACATTCCTCTGTTACCCACTTCAGCCCCTACTGTACCCCCCCCCCCCCC
>NC_051438.1:8348054-8351676 GCF_001649575.2 Kryptolebias marmoratus
CCCCCCCCCCCCCCCCAATTTAACCTGCGGCGGTGCGGATTGAAAACGAAGACGGGCCGATCTGAACCAGCCATGGGCTTTTTACAATCCTGATTCTTGACCTGTTCGTTAGGTTTCCTGTAAGAAAAAAACAACTGTTGCGCTTTCGGGGCGCCTACTTTGCGAGGAAACACAGCGCACAAAGTTTTCCGAACGCGGCAAGACCACGCCCCTCGCAGACTCAGGCCGGCGAGGAAACGGAGAACCCACGTGGAACGGCGCGAGACATTTCGGAGACGAGGACGTTTGTGCTTCGCTGGAATTAAACGATGAACATCTGGCCCATTTAGAGAGATTTTTTTATGCGTAATAACTCGTCTTTTAGTGACAAACAACTTCATTGATTTCTCTTTTTAAACAAGGCAAAGAGCCTTACTGATTGGATTTAAGTCCACAACTAAAGGACCATTATTGGGTGGACTGAACTCGTTTTCTTACATGTAATTGTTTAGAATGAAGGCCGGCTGTCCATTACTCTACAAGTTACATTTAATTAAAAGAGTAGATTAGAAAATGTGTAACTAAATCTACAAAATGAGACCTTTGAGCTTCACGTCTCACATCGTTTCACATGAACCTGATCTTAGTCCCGGTCTGGTTGGCTCAGATCTGATGTCACAGTAATAAACTCACTGCTGCCGTCCTGTTTAACACGTTAGGGAAGCCTAAAGATGACCCGTCATCATCATCATCATCATCAAACGCTCCTCTTCTCCCCCAAGGGGACGTTCGTCTCATTCGGGGCTCTGTGAGACCCTGACTGATCACCGTGTAAAATAAAGAGACCTTCAGACGCTTCGCGGCGACCTTTTGTTTCCGCCGCGCTCTTGGCTCGCAGGAGGCGGCGAGCGCGGCCGCCTGCGTTTCCTGCTCCTTTGTAGTTCTAGGGCCACTTCCAGCGCAGCAGGAAAGTGATTTTTTTTTTGTTATTTCTCCTTTCAGCCGCCCACAATCGCCAGCAAAGCGCGTACGCTGCTTTCTCCATCTTCTGTTGCTCTTTGAACTCTTAAGCGAGGACGTGAAGCGCACGGACAGTTTTTTTTTTGCACGCCGCAAAACCGCAGAGGCTGGCTGTGGTGCTAACCCCGCCAATTGGGCTAATCCCGCCAATTCTCACAGCTAGCTGCGCAGCAGACCGTAAAGGAGACGCGAAGGAAAAGCGACACATTTCCATGAGGTAGCGAGAAGACAAAAAAGGTTAGAGAGCAGGCGACTGAACTCGTCTCTGAACGACCAGCCCCTCGCCGCGGAGCAGAAAGCAGGTTCTCGTCGCCCTGCCCCCTCGCCACAACGGGATCAACGCAGCGCCGCCCGAGCCGTGTTGTCTTATTATCGGATGCTAGCTTTACAAACGACAGACCGGTTTGTTTGTTCGATCAAAAACGTGCTGCGCTGCATTTATCCCCCTCTTTATTCTTTACGTGCTGTGCTATGTGGAAGTGAAAATTACAGAGAATTTTTTCCCTTGGTGATCAAACAGGAACTGCGTGGACGAAAGTTCTTTATTGTAATCTTTCTAACGAACTCGCGGTGCGGAATCTGCAAGTATCGAATTAAGACTGTGTAGAAAACGACTTAGTTTGAAATGATTCAGGTCGGTATCTGGAGCAGAAACTTATGATCAGGACGTCCCGACACATCCTCATCAACACTGAGCCTGACTTGGAGTTAGTAAACATCAGAGGGTCCTCTCTGCTGCTCAGTAACACCTAAAGCTCCTTTCTCAGCGAACACACAGTTGAGTCGTCACCTTTGGTTTTCATCAGTCTGTGTTCAAACCGCCTCTTCAGCTCGGCTACTCCATTTAGCCCAGCGTGCGCCTCCGTGTTTACAAGTCAAATCAGGGGCCGCGTCACAAGCTCAGCCGCGCTGACAGCTTTGTGGAGTCCATGACAGCGGGCAGCATCGTACCTGGCGTTCGGCTCGTCGCCATTTTCTCAACTGAACGTCCTCCCCTGAAGCTAACGCATCATGGATGGGAAAAAAAAAACTACTGCAGCATTTTAAACCCTGAAGTAGCCGACAGCTGAGACCTTTTTAAACGATTTCTTAAACTGAGATCACGCCGACTGCGGCCCACAGCGGGTAAGACACTGACTGCTCAAAAGTACTTCACAGAACCCCCACCTTAAAGCCGTTAAGGCTTTAAGGTGAGCTACGACTGGCCGCTCGAAAACCAGTCGACGATCAGCTGCAGTCTCACTGAACTGCAAGTTTGCGACCAGCGAGCGGCGTCCAGTTTCTGAAAACCGGCACTTATTTTACGTGAACGGCTTTTATATTTAGGACGGTAGCCTCAGGTGTTTTGTCACAGCTGTCGAACTGCAGCTCGACCACTGCAAAGATTTATAAAAACTAAAACAATACAGGCTCGAGACACCCGCGACAGCTACGTGACTCGAACTCGTCGCGGTTTTATTTCATCGTGTTCAAAAGGCGAGCAACAAGACTGCCACCCCTGGCGATTGTTCGCCGAACAACCTGAAGCGGTCGCGGTGAGATACGACCCAAGAGTCCGGCTGAGTTAGGAGCCGAAACCCGGGGAACTTCAGCTGATCTGTGACGTGGCGCCCAGCACGCTCAGCAGACGAGCCTTCACTGTCCCGCAGCGGGGAATGCTGGTTTTTCTCCCGTCAGCCGAAGTCTGAATCGGCTGTAGTTCTAGTTTATGTTTAATAGTAGACGACAAACTCAGAGCTCATAAATCTACCTCCGTCAGACTTTAAATTCTGTCTGAGAGAAGAAAAAAAACAAACAAACATTAGAGATAAACAAACAAATACATAAATAAATTTACCAAAAACTTAAACAAAAATAATGCCAGTCTCCAACTTTACGGGCCTTAAAAGTGAAAACAAAACTAACAGGAATATCATGCCTTTATAATGAATCAGCACGGTTACAGTAGGCAGCCTGGGTATTTCCTGGATCTGTTTGCACAACAACAACAAAAACAGGAGGCACTTCCTGAACTCTGTTACCGACACTGGGCTCATTCGCCAACTCTCTTTTTTTTTTTGTTCCTCTCAGAGTTTGTGCCGCTGACATCCAGACTGTGGTTAAAGGACTTTTAGTGTTATTTGTTGATGCACTGACAGTTTAAACATTTAGTTTTATATGAAAAGCTCTCAAAATGATCAGCCCAGTAACCGAGCTCAGTTTAGACACATTTTAATCCATTATTTTTAATGTGTCCTGAATAATTTCATATTTAAAAGCTGTGTGAAAACAACAAATATAAAGTACAGAAGACCTTGGGTAAGTTACAGTCTCAGTCAGAACCAAACTAATAAATGTTCACCCAAATCTCAGTAATTTTTTTTTAAATTTAAAAATGGCAATATCTAACTTTTCATGCATGTTAACGCTAATTCAAGAGTATAATTTGCTAATTTTGTATCCCTAAATATTGCAACGCGAGGCTGAGCGAGCCCCAAAGCCTGCTGGGAAGCCCCGGGGTGGAAACCGCACGGAGTTCTGCCAGGTTTTGCGTTCAGGTGAGCGGCTTTTATCAGCCGTTCCCTCCGTTTTTAGTTTGACATTTGTCATCTGGTTTTATTGCTGCTGATTGTGAAGTTGGCGG
>NC_051438.1:8351775-8360890 GCF_001649575.2 Kryptolebias marmoratus
GGGGGGAGGGGGGGGAATGATGTGCCAGGTAGGAGGTTATTGCAGAAATATAAGCAGAAAATTAAACAGGAGTGACGCCGCGTTGGGCCTCTGCTGTTACTACCGTTAGCTGGAAACGCTGCGATATTAACGTACATTCAGGAGGAATTACAGCACGAATACGGGGGTAATGGTGGTACTTTACAGCGCCGCGATGTGGGAGACAGAACAGTAAACAGGTTCACCCCCGCGCCCTCTTTTCTTTTAGGTGTCACGTATTGAGTATGAAATGAACTTTGAGTGTGTTAGGGGCAGATATAGAGTTGAAACTGTTATAAAAAAGGCCAAAATTTGAAGTTTTTCACGATTCACGGGCGCTCTAGGAATGTAAAATTTTAGGGGCCGACTGTATAAAATTGTTAAATTGGGGGTTTTTTTGTGTTCACTGGTGGTTTCTGCCTTCTTCCGTGCTGCCAACGCCCACCAGTTATCAAAACGTTTGGAGGTGGGGGGGATAAATGTTGAAAAACTCAACAGTTACACCTTGTGTACAACCAGCAGGAACCTGTTTCGCCCGAGTGCGCTTCCTCGAAAAGTTTGTTTCTGCTTCACACACCCCCCCACCCACGCCCGTAGAGGACGCCGCGCAGCCTCGTTCCGGCTGGCGGACCGGTCCCTGGGGTTCTGGGGGCGGTCAAGACTCACTGTCATCTCCTACTGGTCCTGCAGAACACTGGGCCGGTGGGTCCCGTGCCAGGTCATTCAGCTCCTGAAAACAAACAGAGGTGTAAGATCATCACATCCCTGTGTTTTCACATCATCATCACCGTTAAGGCTGGACGGTGTTTACACTGAGGCACAAGATAAACCCTGAGAACCATACGAGATGTAGAAGTGTGTTTGAAAACAGTCCCCTGCAGCCTGATCCCTGTTTGTTTTGATGGGAGCACCTTGTCCAGAAACCTCCTCCGGGCTGTCACCGAAACCTAGGGTCTGACGTAACACCGTCTCCACGGGGCCGGAGCACGTCGCAGAAAATTTAAAAAATAAAATAAATAACATTTAACCCCCTTGTCATGCGGACGCGATGACAGCGGAGGTTTCTTCGACCCACACGGCGTCCAAGGAGGCGAACCGAGCGGCGTCGCGACGGAGGCGCTCCCGTTAGCATCCATGCTAACATCCCGACCCGACGCACGGACCGGGCTCAAAGCCGAGCCCCGACCCGGACCGACGACACCAAGGAGGCCCCTTAAACGAGCCCGGGGCGGCGGGGAGCAAACATACACCCAGCTGGGCCGACGACACGGAGAGCCTCGACGAGCCGCTCGTCGCCTGAAAGGAACTACTAGGCCCGCGTTCCCACCACGACGCCAAACTGCGAGCTGACCCGCGGAGGAGAACCACACTTTGGGCGAAGAGGTCACTCGAAAAAGACGAAATAAGAATTATGAACGACACCACGACTCTTCGGCTATCTGGGGGGGAAAAAACAAATAAATAAACATAAAACCAGTAGCAGCTCGCTGAACAAGTTGTTCGCACCGACGATTGTGCGGAGATAAAAACAGGGAGCACCTCCGGGTTAGCTTGAGCTACATCACCCTTCGTCTCCGAGCCGCCGCAATTCCGCTTTTTATTGTCAAATAAAACATTAAATCACACATTCACGATGTCTGGAGACGAAACCGCGGCCAGCTGTTTAATAAAATAACCGTGTTGAGGTCAATAATGTGGATTTCTCCAGCGTTAGCCCGGCTGCTAGCTTAGCTTAGCAGCTCTCTGTCAAACCGAGTTCGTAATTTTTGATCGTAATTCGTGTTAAATACCAGAGCTGTTACATAAGTGTTTAAAAAAAGCCTTTTTTATGACTTATTTATTAACATTTACTGTTACCCTTACATTACAACCACGCACAGCCGTGTTGGCTAACCACCGGCCAACGGCTTTTCACACTTTTTTTTTTAAAAAACAGCCTGACAGCCACAGATGACTTAATCATATTTACACGGAGCATTACATGTATAGGTGTGAAGCGTGCACTTAATTTTGACAAAAAGACAAGTCAAAAAAAGAGGAGCCGAACCGGGAGCAGCTAGCCGGGACCCCGTCTCTAGCGGCGCAGGGCTGCCGTCACAGCCGTCGATCCGCTCGGCCGGAGCCGCCGGACGAAACTCGGCTCAAGTTTTCGAGTCGATATTCAAACACAGCTCTCAGTCGCGACAAACCCGTCGGCCAAGCGTACGGATGCCAACCTCGACGTAAGAAAAGAAGTAAAAAAAGAAAAAAGAACCCCACAACAGAACTGCGATATGTGCGGCCTCGCCGTTCACTTCCTTACCTTGTGAATTCTTTTCAGAGCCATTGTTGTGCTAGCGCTTCTGTCAGGGAAAACGTGCGATTAAAATGGCGATTGGTACAACCGAATACCACGACTCAGATACTCATAAAACACCGTATGTGTACACACACGCACACACGCAAAAACGACTGGTCACTACGAGAGGGAACAACCGAAACAGTTTTGAGGCGAAACTGAAAGATAGAAGAGGTAGAACCGCGGTCCTTCCTCCTACTGCAGCGGCTACCAAATCACTGCGGCCTGCGAGCTGGAGGCAGCGCGAGAGGGCAC
The DNA here is from genome assembly GCF_001649575.2 of Kryptolebias marmoratus. NCBI lineage: Eukaryota > Metazoa > Chordata > Actinopteri > Cyprinodontiformes > Rivulidae > Kryptolebias > Kryptolebias marmoratus. Next base: position 8,354,387 of record NC_051438.1, read on the forward strand.
TTCCGGCCGGGCCTCTTCACAATAAAAGCCGTCCCGCAAACCTCTCACAAATAAATAAACACGTCTTACGTCTACATTTTATTATTTGCATTTATTACGATTTATGGAACGTGTTTGTTGTTCACAACCGACTCACAAATAAAGCAATCCAATTAGGAACAAGTGATTTCTAATCATTCCAGTTTTTATATATTTTTTTTGTATTTCCTTTTTTTTTTTCGGTGTCCATTTATATCGCACATAAAAACAAACAAACTCAATTTAAAACCCTCGACAGTCTCAGCAGCCAGAATATAAAAAGGTGAACCATTCCATAGGTTGGGAGCAGAAATTGGAAAAGCCCGATCATCTCTGAATTTTAGCCTGGATCTAGGAACATCTAAGAGGAACCAGTTGGTTGATTGAAGTGCTCTCACTAGAATGTAGATGGTAAGGAGGGCCAGACCTTTTACAACTTTAAAAGCAAGGAATAAAATCTTAAAATCAATTCTAAAACAAACAGGAAGCCAACGGAGAGAAGGAATATGTGTTCATGTTTTTTAGTTCCTGCTAAAAGACGAGTTGCTGCGATCTGGACAGCTTGTGAGCGATGCAGAGATGATTTATCCAACATACAGAGTGTCTTTGGTCAGAAACTCTGACTTCACCGCAGCGATGAGTCTTTAAGTTGGAAAAAGACCTTGATTTCGTAACTGCATTTACACAAGTCAACATATTGTGTCAAATCTTTTCTTCAGGCCAGGAATATCTAAAAAAAAAAAGGTTTTGTACAACCACAAAAGGATATACATCCAAGGAAAGTTAAATCAGCAGTAAAATACAAAAAGCTTGTTTTTTTTTGTTGTTTTTTTACAGGTCGTGGCAGTTTTATGTTTGCCTGACCAGTTTGACTTGATCAGCTCTAAGTACTGACTATTAGAAAAAAACAAAACAAAACACACATTTAATTTGCATCGAAACGTTCCAAAATGTTTAAAGCACTGCTAATAAATATTTCTTTGACTAATTTATTTATTTATTTTATCGACAATGGCAATATATTAAATTTGTCACACTTGTAGACGCTTGATTAGAAAGCAGTAAGATGGACGTACAAACAATAGGCTTTAATTTTTGTAAGTTTATGAGTCGCATCATTTGCAATTTCTGAATATATAAGCACAAAAGTTGAACATGGCCCATGTGCACAGATGACCAGGACAACTTATGTCAATTTTATTTCTTTGTCAGTCTGTTTGTTTTATCAAAGCCAGCGTATTACTTATGCTGTAAAAGATAGGTCACTTATCAATCAGCTGTTTAGGGCAGCAAATGTGAAAGAAAAAGTGAAATTGTTACTGTACTCATTATGATTTGCCTTTTTCACTTTTAGCCCTTTTTGTTCCTTTTTTTATTGTGGTCGATAAATCAAAAACGCCAGGACAGCTGTGTCTTATTCTGAAAGGCCTCCCATGAAAACCGGAAACCGTGCCTTGGAACGCACCTGTCACTGCGCTGCCGTTGGGAAGCCCTTCCGCGGACATGCGCACTCGCGCCGTACGTTGACGACGTTGTGCTGCAACTGGCCTCCAGTGCGCACGCGCAGAGCCGAAAAAATTCGCTCCCTCGAAGCCAAAATGTCCACATGCAGTCGTTTCTGTCTGCGGGAGGCAAACTCCGGGGAAACTGCGCTCAAATGGTCTTCTGCAGTAGTTCCAGCGTCCTCTTGGTGTTTACATTCAGCGTATTAATTCATTAATGTCTAAAACAGCAGCTAATATGTTGAGAACAGCTAACGGTGTCACCTGTGAGTGGCGTCATAGACACGAACATCAGGGGAGTCAGTTCTTACATAACATAACATAACATAACATAACATAACATAACATAACATAACATAACATAACATAACATAACATAACATAACATAACATAACATAACAGGTAGTGATAAATGTGTAGGAGTCGTGTTATTTTGATTTAATAACTACAAACTTGATCTACTTTTGTTTTTCTGTTAGTTGGGGTCACCAAGGTTCTTGGTGTGGTTATAAAACAGTTTTTTTAGTTCCAGGTGTGAAGGGGGTACAATCTATGAGTTGAACCAAAGACTGCGTGTCAAACAAAGGTTGACCTTTAATTGCCTGTGCACTATATTATGTGATTGGCAGGAAGTTTGAGCATGTTATTAGTGACTGAAGGGCATATCGGTTCCCCATGCTGGTCCACCGCAGCCTAAAAGGGAACTGGTCCCCGCAGAATCCCGTCAGTCTTATTCATTGGTTTGAGAACAAAATGGCAAATAAATATGAAAACATGCAAGTAAATAAACGACGGCAGCCGTTAAAAGGTGTAACAGTACTGGTATAACTCTTCATTTGTGCACTAGTGTTAATATTGAAGATTTTATTATATATTTTTGACACATACAATGCAGAGCCAGCCAGTTAATTACACAAAGTTTGAATGATGTTAAGAGTTTTTACAGGACAGAGGCGGCCCCCCTGTTCGTGAGGCCTTCAGCTCACCTCCGGAGGAGTTTTGTGCAAGTCCCAGGAAAGGTCGGGGGCACGGAGTCCAAATGGACCACGCTCGCGGCCTACGGGAGCTGTGGTCAGAAGGTCACTGGGGTCTGTAGTGGTGCATCCTTCCTGCTGCGACTCGGATGTTATCACTGACCTTCTTGACGGCGCCTATAATAAAGAAAACATGATAGACGTTCTTTGATATCAGCAGACTAATTACACTCTCGTTCATAGTGAAGAACGAGCTTTTATTGGACACGGACTGCTCATCGCTCTGCATCCCTCTGCACTCAGTGCTGATCACAGATTGATCCAGATGAGCACATTCAGGACAACACGGCTTGCTTTTCCCCCCTGGATTTTGAACCGAACCAAGCCCGGTTTATAACGAATCCAGGCCCACCGGTGTAAACTCGTGTCCCAAACAAAATGGCTGCCTGACAGCGCTGCACATGTGCTGCGAACAAAAAGAAAAAGCTGCTATTAACATGACAAGTGTTGGTGACAGCGAGGAAACAGGACACAGAGTCCGGACAAACTGGCATAACAATGAGCAGAATTAATCAGATGTGCTACTTTAAAAAAAGGGAGATAATACCATTCAGGGACTGTAAACACGGTTTAACTTTTAGAAGATGACAAATACACACGGACGAGTTCATTTTAACCAGATGAATCAAACTTGGTCGTCTTGGAGGGTTTTTATTTCTTTGATTTTGATGGTTTCCCAACTTACTGTGTTGTCATCTTCTTCCTGTTTTAGGTCTTGTCTATGTTACTCTGGATACATTTTTTTAAACAGATGGATTTTTTGGGGTTTTGTTTTGTTTACTCGTTTAAATAATAATAATTAAAAAAAAAAACTCCACACAATTTTGACTAAAGAAATAAAATAATGAAATAACCATGCCATGCCAATAGGTGGCGACAAAGTCCACATTATTGACATGTAAAATACAGAAAAACTATGAAGTTCTGTGAAAAAGTTATGAATATCTTACCTGTCGTAAACAGCTCTTTGAATGAACATTTAGAGAAATATTTGAAGGTGAAATGAAATAAAATCTGAAAATAAAGAGTTTTCATGTTTTTCCTTTAGTTAAACATCATCAGACGCTCCAGTGGTCCATTTCTCTGATTTCAAACCTTAATGACTTGTTTTTAGAGTTTCTGTGGGCGGAGTTTCCTCCATGGTTGGTGACGTAGAAGCTGTGGCAGACCGCTGTAGGACCCTGAGGAGGTTCCTGTCAGTGTTTATCAGGGAGAATGGAGGCAGGAGAAGAAGAAGAAGAAGAAGTTCTGTTAACAAGAGGACCGGTTTGGAAACACCGTCAGGAACTGGAGCCCCACATGTCAGACGAGGAACCCCCGAGCTTCACAGTGATGTCACACAGTCTGCGAGGAGTTTCCCATCCGGACAGAGAGAGGCGGCCGGTGTCGGTCCGACAGGCGGTGGTTCTTCTCCTGAAGGTTTGTGTTTCAGGTTCTCCTCTTCAGAACATTACCTCCACAGTCAGTCTCCAGACTCTGGGCTGTAATTTTCACCAGGAGCTGAACGAACCACATCCATCCAACCTTCTTGTCCTTCTTGAAGCTGAAGAAGGACTCAGCTGTTGGAGGTTTGGGTCGGTTTAAACAATTAATTACAACAAACTGAACCGTTTCACCCAAACACGGTCTGGATCTGATATTTCCTGCCTTGTTGGCGTTCCTGTGTTTGGCTCTCGATACGTCACACTTCTGAGTGACCACAGAAAACACAGAGGAGACCCTGGTAAATTTTTTATTATCAATTTTAAATTAGTGTAAATGTTTTTAAAATGTGAGCCTCTGAAAATAATCACCTTTTATGACTTTATTCTGATTTATTTCAGCTTCGAAACACCTTTTCATTTTCCCTTTATTTCTGACAGGACTGATGAGGTAACGATGGGTTCACGTAACGCTAATTTTTTTAAGCCTTTACATGTTGTCCGTTTTGCGTGACGCAGTTATTTCAGCAGAAATAAGGTGATAATCCTGCTGGGAGTGCTACAGCTAGCTGCTGCTATTATTTGTATTTTTTTTTTAAATGAATTGACTGTAATGTGAAACTGTTGGCAGGGTAAAAGTGTACATTGCATTTGACTTTTTTTTTTTGAAGCTACAGTGATCCCCTTTGGTCTTGGCTCCACTCAGACTGGCTATAATCTCACCGATCCGGTCAGAATTAAACTATTTCTCCAAGCGAAGATTGTTCAAAGAACTCCGTACAACAAGTAAGATATTAGTTGTTCACAACTTTTACACAGAACCTCACTTCCTACGATGTTCTTAAAGACCCTGAGGCCTTGGCAAAGGTTTTAAACTAAAAGATTGCACATCACCCGCTGCCTCGCAAGCCGTTTTCAATGAACATCTCATGAGCTCTGTTAGTGCTCAGAGGATGACTCTCAGCTACAACCAAGCCAAATTTAAGCTCAGTAATTGTAAAACTGACTTGAGAGAGACACTTTATTTGCAGACTCAAGGTCCATAATGCATGCAAAACAAAATACACAATAAGATAAAAGACCCCCATCCTTTCAAAACACAATCATACCAGTGTTTCCAAAGGTCAGATATGTAACATATGGCACCGTATTCAGTGTTAGACAGCATTGAGATGACTCTATTATCAGACTTATTGAGTCAACAAATAAACTTACACAAGTGCCAACCCCAGCAGACACAGATAGTTCACTGGCACCGCTCCATCTGGGCTCCTTTAATAAAAATCATTATAAGCCGCTTGCAGTCCCTGAAGCCTGACTTTATTGTAGTTCCACCATGAGTGTGCACAGTGAGGCACAATATGAACCGAACAAGCTCAGTTTTACGAGATCCAAATGTCCGAGACAGTACATTTCGCCTGTGCGTGTATCATATGGCACTGACGGTAAACGTCCTCAGCATCTGTTAGCGAATGGCCAAGATGTTTGACTTCATTTCAGTGTATTACCAAGCAACTTCAAGTCAGGAAATGTCATCTACTTGTAATCTTTAGTTCGACGAATCATGACCACAGGTCATCGGCATCCATCAGGTGATTTATTACTGTGCCTCCGACCGGACACGGGTTTAACTCCTTGGACAGGGCATTCACATGAAACTTAAACCAAACAGGTGATAAGATGCTTCCTCGTCCGACAACATTTACAGACCTGAAAAGGTGCGGACACCCAGCTGGCCCATTTGACCTGCATCGTCTGGTTTGCATACCCAAAAGACAAACATCTAATTATATGTTTGGGCTCCTCAGCTTGTATTTGAAACAGTTTTCCATAGTTCACACCATCAAAAGCCTTAGAGGCATCTAAAAACACACAAAAACAGTCAAGCTTTTACTTCAATAACCCCTTTAAGGCCTATCTGCACAGATCAGTGTCATATTTAGGCTTAAACCCAAACTGATTATCTGTAGACCTTACTAATTTGTCCAACCATGCCAGTCAGTGGTTCATGAGATATTTTGCTAACAAACATATTATTAATATTAAATGTGTGTGTCTGTGTGTGTGAGTCTGCTGTGGTTGACATGCTGCCTCATCACATCCAAACATGCCTCATCACCCCCGCATGTCGCCTTTAGTCTGTGAGGAAGGCACTAATTGAGAGGGTCACGTGATCGTCTGTCAAGTTAAACCACTGTTCAGATACACGTGCGCGCGCGCGCGCCCACGGCCAACTGCCCACTCCACAGCTGCTTGTTGGGGGGGAGGGGGAGGGGGGGAAGCCCTGTAATCAGCGTCTCCACAGGATGGCAGTATGAGGCTGACTGTGTGTGTGTGTGTGTGTGTGTGTGGATCCCCGCGTGTGCGTGAACCTGCGTAGGAGTTCCTTTCTTCGCCACTCCGGGGTGTTGCCAGCTGCCCGTCCTGGAGGAGAGGTAGAGCCCTCCTCTTCTTCATCCTCCTCCTCCTCCTCTTCCTCGCTCTCCCAGGCGTCTCTTCTTCTTCTCCCATCCTCCTCCCCCCCCCCC
>NC_051438.1:8362938-8364490 GCF_001649575.2 Kryptolebias marmoratus
TCTCTCTCTCTCTCTCTCTCTCCCCTCCCCTCCCTCCCCATTTCTCTTTCTGCTGCGTGCGTGGCTTGGGCATGCCCCGGCATCCCGTGCGTGCGTCGTGCGTGGAATGGGAGGGGTTCTTCTTGCAATATTATTTATTTCTTTATTTTTCTGCCCCCTGTTCTATGTCGGAGCACATGAGTGGAGCCGCGCATCTGCAGGGAATCCTCCCGAGAGCATAATCCACACTGACCCCTGTCCACCCATCAGCTCCCCACCTTGTAATCCACATGTGCAACACTGTGTGTCTTTGCCTTTCCCGTCTGCGTGCATGTTGCCACACAGCTGGGGCCTGGGCCGCCCAGATGTGAACACTTAAAGTGACCTATATCCTCACGCGTCGTCGCGCGCGCGCACACAGACCGACCGCGGCACGAGAACCATTTTAAAGAAGCATCGGTCGAACGTAATTCCCTTCCTGTCCGTAATCTGCATGGGCCTGATACCTCCCCAAGGTTGACAGAGATGGAGCAAGTGGAGAAGGAGGGGTGGAGATCCAGAGAGTGGAGGGGAGGAAACCAGGATGGAGATGAAGAAGGAGAGGCTGCTGGCCACTAAAGTGCAAACTGTATTTGTGAGAGAGTTTCCAAAAGGCTTCCCAGTCTCTCCTGCATGAGTCACAGGCCCTCGCCTTGTTGTTGCAGGCATTTTGAACAAGTTCAAGAAACAGTTGTCTGACCTTCTCTCTCAATGTAGTCACAGGGTGGTCGAGGAGGGTGTCTGAAACCCCTCTCAACCCCTTCTCAGTTTAGTTTCCGTAAGTGAGAAAGAGCAAAAGAAAAGAAAAGTGAGACGACTTTGTGAGGAGCTGGTGACCTCCATATCACTTTGACTACACTGACCGAACCCTCGAAGCGCTGTGATACATTTCAGGTAGCTTTAAAACAAACGGCGTATTTGTGCGTTTCGTGTCGAGGACCGCTTGTTGGGCACGTTTGCTCAGACCTGACTGTCCCTGTTGGATGTTAACACCTGCAGGAGCGTTTCAGGCCGAATGGTTGTCCTCCAACCGGAAGATCAGGGGTTCAGTCCTCAGCTCATCGCGTCAAAGTGTCTTGGTCCAACAAACAAACAAACAAACCCCACGAGATGCTCCTCAGTGTGTCCTTTCGGTAACAAAGCTCCCAATAGGCGAAGTGTAAAATGTAGCTGAAGGGCAAAAACACAACTGCTGCCAGAAATTCACACCAAACACGGACTAATTTGTAATTTTCTCTGATGACAAAGTGCCGACATGCTGTTGCCATTGGCTTGTTACGGTCACCGTGGAAACCACACACTTGTGTGTCTTACTCTCTGACAGCACTCTTAATAGAACAGGCAGGCAGGAACGCAAAGTAAAAGGTAGACCTCACGCAAACACATAAAGATTACAAGTCATATTACTGTGTTTTCTGCACTAAAGGGCTAGACTTCTTTCATATATAAGGCGCTCCGGATTATAAGGTGCACTGTAGAGGTCCCACCCTTGACAGGTCTCTCTCTGCCCTGTGGGGAGGGCGGCGGGGGGGGG
>NC_051438.1:8364634-8372019 GCF_001649575.2 Kryptolebias marmoratus
GGGGGGGGGGCTATTTAAAGAGAAGGTACTCCGGAGAGAGGTGCCGAGAGAAAGGGATTCTCTAATGAGGACAGGCTGCTCAGGCAGGGGCTGTTGTTTCGGTTGCTGTCAGCGTTAGTGTGTCTGCACACAGACTGTCCTGTGGGCATTGATCGAACGGTTCAAACGTGCCTCTGGTTGCCTCTGCCCCCTTTGCCACTGCTAGCTGTTACCGGGATGCATAGGTCCACGGTACTGAATGTGGGTCAAAAATGGAGGATAAACACAAGCACGGTTGCTTGTGTTTACCACGCTCACAGTTGCGTCTTTCCTCTCTCTCTCACACACACCTTGGATTTTGCTCCCTTTCTCTTCGCTGCTCTCATTCTTTCACCCGTCACTCCCCCCCTCCTTCATTTATTCATGCAGAGAGGCAAGCTGCGCGAGGAACCGATCTCAGGAGATCTGCGTGTGATAGCGTAGGACGAGGTCCTGCAGAGGGCAACGTATCTGACGTGCCGTCACGCACGAGCCTTACGTTGGACCTGGGTGACTTCGGCAGACGAACACAAAGTCAGACGGGCGATAGGACACTGCAAACCAATGAGGCTGATTCACGGCCCGTGCGTGGATGCCGTGACGCTTCGTCTCCGTTTTTTGCAGCGGCGTGCAGTTTTGCGAAGACAACTCCCTTGTCTTCATAGCGCCGCGACTCGCAGCTAATTAAAGAGGCACGAGGCCGATACGTTTCCAGATGCTTTCAGTGCTTTCCTGCAGAAGTTGCTGTAAGGACTCAAACAAGGACAGGTGGACGATGTCTGACTTCTGCCGTCGTTTCTGCAGTCGGCCTGCTGTCGCTCGCCGTCGCCTCCTGCTTCCCTCGCGATGGTGAACGCCCCCCCGTGTCTTTTAAACTGATGAAATATCCCCACAATTCACTTTAGCCATTAGGGATGATGCACATACTAACAATATGATTCCGATCAGATTCTGCTCCAGTTAGGCTATTAGGCCCGCCCAAACAAATTTAGGAGATTTGGTTGAAAACCATGTCATAGATGTTCCCCTCAGGCTACCCCCCGCCCTCACACACACACACACACACACACACATCCCTTCACTGCTCCGCAATGTGGAGATTTTCGGCTGAGTTGGCAGCTCTGGTGCGTTTTAAATTCCACACAGGGGAGTTCAGCTGTGGAGAGAGAGTGGGCCAAGGAGCAAAACAAAACAAAAAACCTGCTACAGAATGCATTAGAGAGGCACTTTCGGTGTCCCCTCGCGCGCAGATTAATCATCATGTAATTGATTGCTTCAGTCACTTAAAGACCCAGCGTTGCTTGAAGGACTCCACATTGACCCCCCACCCACCTGACACCTTACAGGCCAGAGTTTTAAATCAAGGTCATATTATGTTGAGAAAAGGTTCTGGTCGATTTGGTCAAATCTCGAAAATAAAATTGTGAGACCTCACCCGCTCTGGTAGCGCTCGGAGCGTGTGTTGTGGATGATTCTCTTCCACTGCCACGCTAGATTCTAGCTTAATATCTGCAAAACTGACCGAATTATAACCATTTAGGTGTTTCCTACGGTCAGCTGGCTGTAGTGGCCTCCTTGAAGGTAAATATCTACAGGTACACACCTAATGATTACTTTCTGGTAGCTTCAATAAAATCTGTCCAGCGTCAGAGACGAGGCTAGCTGCTGTTAGTTGAAAACAGCCGGCGTATTCCTCTGCGTTTAAACGTGTTCACAAATTGAGGTTGTCCAGTATTTTCCGTGAGAGACGAACTGAATGAAGTACAACCTAACAAAAGTGCAAATAAACAGCGTATCACTGCAGCTATCGGCAACTTTTACACACAGGGCAGCCATGTTGGATTTTGAGATCAGGGTCGGTAAGAAAACCTTCGACGTCCCAAGTCAAAAGTCCAATTTTCAGGGCTCCTTTCAGTTCATTTTTACCAACCTGGAGCTCTGAAAGCCTGACTCCTGAGTACTGATAGAAGCGTTATTTATTTTTTTTTTAAACTGCAGCTCTGCAGCACAACTTGATGGAGTTAACCAGTCTCGGCTTCAAAATCAAACAGCGAGTTTAAAATCTCTTTTTTTTAAATGAAACAAGTTTGTTCAAAGGACTATGAGCCAGTAGCCAGGTTCTGCGGTTCATGTTTTAATCACTCGCAGGTTCATTTTAGTTTGAGGTTTTCATGTTTTAAATATTGAAATAAAAAAAAGCAAAACTTTGTGTTTCCTGATAAATACTTGTTTCTCGCCTTTAAACACTGTTTTATCCACTTTCTGTCAACTTACACTAACCGTTAAGCAAATCCCCGTTAATTGTTTTAACTCTGCGGAGTCGCACAGGTCAAACCGTCTGGGCTGCTAATCAGGACGGCCTGAAACGCTGCGCGCTGACAGCGTTTGACACACTGGGTTTTGTCTGGCTGCTGTGGCTTGACGGCGTCCATGTAGTACACAGGAAGCCACTCTCGAGGGAAAATGGGGCAGCCACTGCTTATATTTTAGATTAATGAAAACGTTAGGCGCTATTTCTGTGACAGGAGGTGAGTCATACACCTGCCCTACCTGACTGTGTTTCGGTTTGACTGATTTCCTGCTTTAAGTTGGAATTTTGCTTTATTTTTAAAAAAATATCAGCCGAAGACAGATGTCAGCACGAGATGTTAAAAAAACAAAACAAAAAGTTGTGTTTGTGGTTCAGTGGGACGTTCTGTTAGCTGGAGCTACACCGAACTATGAAAGATATTTATGTAGTGGCCTTTTGTTGATATTAATGCTGTATTTGAATTTTTATGCTCCTAACACAGTTTCTACATCATTTAATGAATGTTTGGAGGTTCATGTAACTCAAACTCATCGTGTTTTTTATAAAAATTGTTTTCAAAGAACAGCAATTATTCCTCATCTCTGTTTACAACTAAATTGAGTGATCAGTAAAGAAATTCTCCCATTAGAGTTGGGATATCTCAGCACAGCTCATTTTATCTGATCTTAGCCCCAACTTTCTGCTTTAACGCTCTCTACCGCTCCATTTCCTCCCAGAATGACTCCACTTCTGTCTCCTCTCGTTCTCACAGCTTTTAGTCGCCGTTTCCTTTCAGAAGAAGAAGAACTTCACCTTTTCTCTTTCCACCTGCTGTCTCTGATTCCACCGTTCTCCCTCTGACTCTGTTTACCTTTAGGGATTATTTTACCAACTCGATATCCGTCAGACTGTCTGAAATGAACTCATCAGAGTTCGAATGTAAACAAACAACTAATTGTTGGCAACAAATTCTGCTGATTTCGCTCATTTATTACAAGTTATACAGTAGACTTTGGGTAGTGAAGGATGTGTATTTAGTGGATATTTTTATCACAGATGATACACATATATACAAAAAAGTCAAACACTGAAAAATTGTGTATTTTGATAGATCTTGTAGCTTTAAAAACCTCAGCATTTACCAGTGTGTTGTTAGTGTTTACATTTAGATTTTAGGCCACACTTAGGTTTTAAATGTAAGATGTACGTGTCTTAAGGAGCTGCAGCTTTGATCCACATCCAAGTTTTCCAACAATGATTGAAGCAGGGGCGCCTCGAAGGAAGTTTTCAAACGGGGGGTTCAGATGAGGACACCATAACAACATTTTAGGAGTTTAATTGTGTTGTTATACATAGTCTATTAGAAAAATGCTGCAGTGTGGGCGTTAGGGAACCACCCTCTGATAAAGGCCTACTTTTGTCTTTTTTACTTTAGAGTCAATATTTCTGGGATCCGTGTTTAAAGTACTTCTATTTACAATCTTATGTGACCTAGAGCAGGAAAATGGGTTGTAAGCGACTGTCAGCTACCACTAAATTACATTGTAGCTCAGTATTTGTAAAATTGACTGTATTAAGAGCATTTTTGGGTTGGTTAAGGTCAATTAGCTGTGGCGGCCATGTCGATATGAGTTGACTTCAAAATGTAATCATCTGTAAATGCTTTCTGAGAGTTCCATTCAGTCCTGTCCAGCGTAGAGGTCTGCAATCTACGGTTCCTCTGCAGTGGCTTTGACCAGAAATAACACGGAAATGAATATTTATATTTAGAACCACAATAAGAAAAGCTGATTGTAGCAGTTCTCTTGTCCAGTTTTTCGCAATATGTGAATCCAATTTCTGTAGCAGGACCGTATTAATAAGACAAAGTAAAAAAATACAGTGAGGTCTTTCTCTAAAATTCACAGGAAAGTAAACATTTTAACACATTCCGAGCAAGTTGCGGGGGGGATAAAAGCAGAAAGTGCGGTTTTGTGAACATATTACTTTGTTATGAATTATTGGAATCAGGCAAAAACGTGGCAAGTTGTTCTGAAAACAACAGGAGTTTTAAAAAAAAAACGTTTGTCGTTCATAAAAACCTAATAAAAACGTTTAAGTAAATGAAGGTATCAGTCAACAAGCTGTCCAAATTTTTCATTTTCACTTCATTGATTTAACAGGATTTAAATATATACTGTTTTACTTCAAAATGATGAACTTGTGAATTAACCACAAACATATAGTGAGGATTCACATAGGGCTCCAAAGTTTAGTGGTTAAATGTTATCAGAGGAGAAAAATCCAAAATGAGATAATCTGCTAACAGACAAACAATGTGCTCACACACAGACAAAAACATTAAAACAAGCCTGTTACAACCAGACATCCTTCCATCAGCTGTAGGAGGTGGAGTCCGTCCAGTACCCCAGAGAGGGCGTGTTTCACGACTTGGTGCTTGGTGGACATTATTGGTTCTGGAGAGACCACAGATCAAGACACAGCCATTTAGAAACCGTAGTTTTGAAAGACGACACATGTAGGAAGAACTACCCAGCTTTGAGTTCAAAATTAGGCACGTCTTCTTCTTTTTTTCCCCTTATCAGGAGTCTCCACAGCAAGTCCTCCTCCTCCATCTAACTCTGTCTTCTGTGTCCTCTGTCCTCCCTCCAGCTACCTCCATGTCCTCTCTAACTGCATCCATATGTCTCCTCTTTGTCTTTTTCCTGGCAGCTGCGTCTCTAACATCCTTCTACCAATATACCCACTGTCCCTCCTCTGCACATGTCCAAACCATCTCAGTCTGGCCTCTCTAACTTTATCTCCCAGTCCTTCAACCTGTGCTGTACCTCTGATGACCTCATTCCTAATCCTGTCCATCCTCGTCCCTCCCAAAGAGAACCTCAACATCTTCAGCTCTGCCACTTCCTGTTCTGTCTCCTGTCTTTCTGTCTCCAACCCATACAACACAGCTCCTCTCAACACTGTCTGTAAACCTTTCCTTTGACCTTTGCTGCCTCCCTTTTGTCACAAATCACTGCTGAAACTTTTCTCCATCCACTCCATCCTGCCTGGACTCTCTTCTTCACCTCTTTACCACACTCCCTGTTTTCCTGGACAGTCCTGGAAGTCCTTTGTCCTCATTTAACCTTCCATGCATGTCGTTGGACTGAACACTTAGCACAGAAGGAACTGCAAAAACTCACAACGAAAATACTCATCTGCAGTGCAAATTGGCAGTTTTTGTCACACCATCGCACCAACAATTTTTTTTTTTTCATATTTACGCCAAACTTGCCCCGTTAATTCAGACACAACCTCGTGAGCTGGTGTTTCCCTGTGCGGGCGTGTTTTGAGGTGATCTGATGGGCATGAAGACAGAGCCCTCCCCTCTCTATATTCTCTAATTACCAAGTGTAGATTTCCCAAGTATAGTTCCTTTCTCCAGGCTCTGTGTCTCTGCTGCTCTCTCATACCTGCCCTACTTTCACACAGCTCTCACAATTTACAAGTTTCACACTCCCTCGCCCGTGCTCCTGCCTCTCTCCTTCCATCGCTTTAAGTTTTACCTCTAACCAGAAATACATTTTACCGACTGAGTTCATGTATATGTGAAAACTTCTCCCAGTCTCCCAGAAGGAGTCCACTTTTTCACCACAGGACAGCGAAGGCGGAGAGCTCGCCAAAAAACTGGGCTGTTTTAGCTTTAAGTATGAAGTCACACGTATCCCAACATGCATGAGCTGTTCTTTTACTGGCTTGTGCTCCCTGATAGCCTTTTTGGTGCCCACAATCTTTTGAAATATTAAGCACTCCCAGCATGTTATGCAAAATGGATTTTAGCGTGTAGGGCCCCGCGTTCCGAACTGATGGGAAACAGAGCCTTGATGTTGGCTGCTCGGCGTGTCCTGGGACGTCTCAAGGTGCTCTTCTGCATTGCATTTAATGTCAAGGTGCCTAAAAGAGTCATCAGCGCGGTAGCTGCGAGTTTACAGAGCGCCGACGTGCCAACAGATGATTTAGACGATTCAAATATGCACTGAAGGGATTCTTCACATGTTCTTGAAGACTAAAATAGTTCTTTAAGGGTTCTTTTGAAAGAACAATATCTTACCTGTTGTAGATAGCTCTTTAAACACTCTCGGTTTGAAGAAACGGAGTTTAACTCTGACAAGACTGGAAGCAATGTAAAGGTTAATAAACCAATGTTAATTTTTTGAAACTGAAGTGGTTTTTAAGACAGCAACAGCCCACTTTGGTTTTGGCCTTGCTTGAACCAGCCGTTAGCTCATCGATCTTGTCAGAATTAAACTCCAATTCTCCAAACTGAGGTCAATCAAAGATCTATTAGGTAAGATATTAATCCTAAACTCACCCCAGAAAACCCCACTTCAGTAGATATGCACTACTCCTAGGAGAGCAACATAAAACAGAGTATTTCTATGCGACTGAGTGACTGAGTTAAAGTGTGTGTGAGACTGTGTGTGGGTGTGTGTGTGTGTGTGTGTGAGAGAGAGAGAGAGCCAGGCCTAGTTTTAAGTGTGTGATCTAGGCCATTATCTGTGTTAGCACTGATGGGGCTCCAACAGGCTCTGTGGATCCTGAATGACAATAGCTTTTAAGAGCTTGTCTGCGCATGTGTGTTTGTGTGTGCATGTGTGTGTTGCCGCTCATACAAACATGTGTGACCCTGTAAATTTAATTCATCGTGTCTTACATGATGTGTGCACGCGTGCTCCTCTGCCTTTTGCTTCTTACCTATAACTTTGTGGTCTGTAGTTAAAATTGTGCGTAGTCGTGCGAGCGATTTGTCAGGCGAGTCTTCGTCTGTGTGTACGAGTGTCCTCACATGCAGCTGTGCACTCTTGCTGTATCACACTCGTCGTGAGTCCAACCCCTTCTCCAGCAGTGCCCTGGGGGCCTTCATTATGTAAGAAAGACATTACTGCAGAACAGAGGCGGGCAGCACTGATACTGTGGCAGCTTCAACACAAACACACAGACCTCCATGTTGTTTACATGAACACACACAGACCTCCATGTTGTTCACATGAACACACACACAGACCTCCATGTTGTTCACATGAACACACACACA
>NC_051438.1:8374500-8391559 GCF_001649575.2 Kryptolebias marmoratus
CATGTTGTTCACACAAACACACACACACCTCCATGTTGTTCACATGAACACACACACACCTCCATGTTGTTCACATGAACACACACACCTCCATGTTGTTCACATGAACACACACACACCTCCATGTTGTTCACATGAACACACACAGAGATGTGATCAGAAGGATGAAGCTTCAGAGCCTAAATGGTGACAATCAGTGGCTCCACATTTTGTCAGTCCTCTTTTTTTTCAGCATTCACGTCTCATTTTCCTGCCATAAGCCTCCCTCATCCTCCACGTGCATCCTTCCATTTCTTCTAAACATCTGCTCTGTCTTGTCCCTCTTCCTGTCTGACTGCAGCGGTCCCCTTCCCCCTGGCCCACCGGCTGACCATGAAGGAGGTGTTTGACTCAGAGGGCCGGCCGCGGGTGGACCTGCTCAAAGCTCACCTCACGAAGGAGGGTCGGCTGGAGGAGGCCGTGGCCCTGCGCATCATCGATGAGGGTGCCGCCATCCTGCGCCAGGAGCGCACCATGCTGGATATTGAGGCACCAGTCACGGGTACGGTGCTGCAATGACAGCTGAGGGAGCGCTGGGGGTAAACCTGATCTGTGATTTAGTTTGTGGCTAATATAGAGCAGTGAGCAAGCTAAACCTGATATATGTCTGTATGATATAAAGTTAAACTAAACCCCACTTCACATGTTCTTTAGTGAGCTCTGCCTGTGATAGTTGGAAGGTTTTCTTATATTTTGACAGAGGCACGCTAACTTCCTTCTGTGTTCAGCATTTACAGTTGTGGTCAGAGGTTTACATACACTCACCTTAACACTTTAATAGGTTAAGGTTCTGGAAAGTCTCTTATTTTGACAGGGCCAAGGCCTGTGAAGTTCTTGTTAGTGATTTTGATCGACTGCAGCTGGTAGTTTGTTCATGACAGTGTAAGAGGGATTTGTTTGACAGCATTTATGTCCGTGTCATTATGATACTTGACCACTAATGGGTGGAATAGGAAGACTGAATTATGGCAGAAGTCTGTAGTCGATGTAGAACTTGCCCAGGTTTAAACACAAATTGGTGGAGGTGTATGTCTACACTTGAGCCTGTATGTATAATTTTGACCATGTGTGGATTCGAGAAAATCCACAATGAAATTAAACCTGGACACCCAGTTCTTGTTTTTAAAAATCATTGATGTTGTATGCTATATAATAATTTCACCCTGAAAAAATCAATACAATCCCCAAATAATATGACATACATGCCCATAATGAGCGTTTGCAAACTTCTGATTTCGACTGCAGCTGTCTGCTGGCTTCGTATTTATTTGCCATAAATTCGTGACACTGAATCAGTCTCTTCATCAAACCCTCAGAAAGAAAGAGAATAAAGTTATATCACAAAATGCCGTGGTATTTATTAGCTCATTGGAGGCTGCCCAAACAACGAAAGGCCTTGCGATCATTTAAATGAGCTGAAATACGTGAGAAATTGACTGTAACGACACCGAAAACAACTTTAAGCAGCTTTAAGATTACAAAAGGTCAGAATTTGTGAATCAATTTACATTTGTTTGTCATTTTTTACTTATCTGCCATCTTTTCTGTAACTCGGAGTCTTTTAAACATGAGCTGCAGCTCAGTTTCACTTCGCTGAGAGAACTACTGAGCACTTACAGCCCCGAAAAAACCCTGCACTTACTGGTGTTGGTAGTACACTGCATGTGTGTGTTTTTCTGCTTTATAAACGAGGCAATAAGAATGTCGAAGGGTAGGCTGAGAGCGATGGAGAGAGTAAAAAAAAAAACAATGTTTCTGAAACATCGACAGACAACCAGGCTCAGACAACCTATTGACTCTGTGTGGATAATGTAACTCTGCGTCTGCTCGTGTGTGTGTGTGTGTGTGCATGCTTTTATGCAAATGGAAGCGGTGAGATAATTCTGCGTGGGCACTGGGAACATCACTCAGCCTTCACAGGTACAGATCCCCGGGGGGGGGGGACGAGGACAGACAGACGGGCAGATGGAGAGACGGTCGATCAGAAGCAGCTTTTGTGCAGAGGTTCTCCGACCTCTTTCGCTCCCAGTGAGCAACATATTGATCCTCGTCGCAGGTTCCTCCACGCCGAAAGTCTGAGAATGTGGCCAAAGAACATACTGTCTGAGCAAGCTGTGTTAGGAAACCACTGAAATAAACACAGAGAGGGAAGTTTATGAGCTGCCCATAAACTTCTTTGAAGTTTGGTGAATAGAGCAACACGGGAGCAACGACAGTCTGAGATGCAGCGAAGCGCAGATGCAGCCCGCCGGATGCAAACGGCCATGATGAAACACCGACGAGAGGAACTATGACATGGAGTAAAAGTGAAAGAAGAGAGCAGACAGATGGAGATGGAGGCGGATGGTGAGATGTATGCCGGCGGATTATACAGACAGGCAGTGTCGAGGTCTCAAGTGTTCAGCATGTGCAGCCTTGTTGTTCAGGAAAACAACACCGACACAAATCTGATGTGGAAGCGCAAATATTAGAAGGAGAAAAGTTAGAAAAATGAGCGCTAAAGGGTTGAAGTGTGTGCTTGGTTTTTATGTGTC
Source organism: Kryptolebias marmoratus (assembly GCF_001649575.2). Taxonomy (NCBI): domain Eukaryota; kingdom Metazoa; phylum Chordata; class Actinopteri; order Cyprinodontiformes; family Rivulidae; genus Kryptolebias; species Kryptolebias marmoratus. The sequence continues at coordinate 8,377,074 of NC_051438.1, forward strand.
AAGGTTTCTTGGTTATAGGCTGAATTACAAAGGCGGCCAAGTTCCTTTCTGTCTGATATTATTGTCCTGAAAGACAAAGGCGGGCGATAATGTTTCTGCCACAGCTAATCAACCCTAACCAGCACAAAAGGTCCGCATTGCAGTCAGTTTCAGAGACACTGAGCTAAAATGTGATGTGGTGGTAGCTGAGAGTCATTCACGACACCTAATCTGAGGCCTAACAGGCTGCATTTCAAGACTCGAAAGCCTTCATTTCTCATCATCAGACAATCTCAGTTTAAATCTACGGCACACACGGCGGCGGGTGACAAGCACTTTCTTCGAGAAATGCTGGGCCTTTAATTTGACACAGCTGGAAATTAAAGCTCGTCTCTTCACTTCACTCAAAAGGTCTAAGAGTGTTCGGTAAACGTGTTTATTAATACCACAGAATGACTGGATGTTGTTGCAAAAATGTTTAAAAGTAGAAATATCATGCTTACGTACATATTAGACCTGAAAAATCGTGTAATCATCGGTGTCATTTTCTTAACCTGCTATGAAACGTCTAAATGCAGTGAACTGAAACCACGATGGTTTTATTTGAGCAAAAATAGTGTATGCTCTTAGCACAGCGTTCAAAATACTGTAGCCTGAACTTGTGTTAATTGAAATGTTAGCCAATCTGTTTTTTTGTTTCCACAGCATTCAGTCATTATTAAAGTAAACTAAATTAAACAATAAAGACAAGTTTTGCTTGAGCAGAAATGTTTGTAACTAAAACTACTTAAAAAAAATCTAAGACACTCGTTAAATTGACTTCGTGGGATAGTTCAGATGTTCTGCAGTGCGGCTCTCTGATGTGGTTGAACAGTACTTGTTTTGATAACATCAGTTTGGAGAAACGGAGGGTAACCCTGACCTGTTTGAAGAGCTAATGGCTAGTCAGAGCAGGACTGGGACCAAACGTCCGTAGCAGATTTTGTGTGAACGCTATTTCATAAATCTCTATGTCACTTTTAGTTTTTCATTACATAATTGTTTGCACCTAAATATTGTGATTTTCCTGCCAGAAGTGCTACAGCTAGCTGTTGCTGCTGCTGGTAAATAACAATAAAATCCAAGATTGACCAGAGTTGTTTAAGACAACAACAATCCCCTTTGGTTCGGGCCTCACCCAGTCGTCTATCTGCTCAGAATTAAACTCTATTTCTCCAAACTGAGGTGGCTTAGAGAGCTATCTACAACAGGTAAGATATTACCTGTTCATATCTTTCTCCAGAAGCCCCCTTCAAAAGATACAGACTATTGCTTTAAGAGAAAACAGTTTGCTCCGTAGAGCTTAAGTTTTGTAGACTGGTTACTTATGAATGAACAACCCAAACTCAGGCTTTTATGTTTTTTTTTACCTGCTTCTATTCGTGCATGAAACATGTACTTTCTTTAAAGCTTAAATTAAAAACACAAATGCATCAGTAGATTTGATAAAAACACTCTATATCAAGCTTTTCTACGTGGTTTAATGGATTTGCCGACAGGCTGTTTGCAAACAAGGATCCTAAACCAACTGGAAGAGCTTCTTTCCTTGTGCCTTTGCAGACGTATTTTCTGTTTCGTCTTCTTTAGGCAGAGGAGTGATACTTTCAGATCTCTATTCAGGACAGATGTACCTCCCGCAGATGTAAATTGGGCCATATGGATCCTGCGAAGCGAAGCCAAAACCGTATTTGCGAGCTGAGCTGCTGACGGCGTGGTCTTCCTGAACCTTCTGCTGTCTGTGTGCCTCCGCAGTGTGTGGAGACATCCACGGCCAGTTCTTCGACCTGATGAAGCTGTTTGAAGTGGGAGGGTCTCCTGCCAACACGCGCTACCTCTTCCTGGGGGACTACGTAGACAGGGGCTACTTCAGTATTGAGGTGAGGACGGATCATCCGGCTCTGCGGGGCACATCTACCTGGTAAATCTCCGCATCCAGTCAGAAAAGTCGGCCGCGCTGCATACGCAGTGACCACACAGATCAAGCCGCGTCAGGGGTGTCACTATCCTGGGGCAAAGTTTACACCACCTCTGAGGTGTACAGTTTCAGCTCTGTCCTTGATTTAACTCGTAACACCATCTTGTACCATGTGTGCACGGAGCAGATGCAGTCTATCACCTTCCATTCACTGCTCACATCGTGTTTATTTGTGTACAACCCCGGTTCTGGCGAAGTCGGGACGCTGTGTAAAATGTAAACAAAACAGAATGCAATGATTTACAAATCTCATAAACCCATATTTCTTTCACAATGGAGCACGATAAATGAGAAGTGTTGAATTTGTACCATATTTAGGAAATAAAATAAGGTAATTTAAGATTTTATGGCTGCAAGAAAGTTGGAACGGATGCAATAAAAGGTTGTAAAAATAATTAGGAATAAAAACAACTGCAGTAAGGGGGCTGGGCATGGAAACAAGCATTTTAGAGAGGCTGAATCCCTCAGAAGTAAAGATGGGCTGAGGTTCACCGGTCTGCAGGAAACTGTGTAAAAATAGGGGAACGCTTTCAGAATAATGTTCCCTAACAAAACAATTTGGGAAGAGTATTCCATCACCTACAGTCCATAATATCATCAAAAGAGTTCAAGAATCTGGAGAAATCTCTGAGCTCGAAAGGCTGAAAGGCAATATTGGACCCGATCTTTGGGCCTTTGGGATAAAAATCGGGTCGGATTCTGTTCTGGACTCAGGAACACTTCCTGTAAACACAGTTCCACAAATGCTGGTTAAAGCTCTATCGCGCAATGTGAACACCATCCAGAAACACGTGTTTTTAAACGTGCTGCTGCCATGAAATTCAAAATGACCTCGTTTTCTTCGAAAAGTTGGTTCGATTTCTTAGTTTAAATATGTTACACTATGTTCCACTGAGAATCAAATGTGAGTTTATGGGATTTAGAAATCATTGGGTTCTGTTTTTATCTAAATTTGACCAAAAAGCGTCCCTACTTTGTCCGAATCGAGGTTGCATAATTTGTGCTGAAATATATCAGGAAGCTGAACGTGTGGATATGAAACATGTCCCTGACACAAAGAGAATTTGGAGCAGAGGGAACAATATTCAGGCCACCTTGTTAACACATTCCAAGGGCACACGAGTGAGAGACTTAATGTAGAACAGCGCCGGCCCGATGTGAAGGTGAGAGAAGATCCTCTGAGTCATTAGCGGGGTTAGCTAACTGATAGGAGTGAAAACACGCCGTCACATGTAGCCGCAGCTGTGTGTGTGTGTGTTTTAATTCATTCTCTCCTGTTAGCTTAATGAGCTCGGTCTGATTCGGGTCGATTCTCGTCAAAAACGCTGTTTGTTTCTAATTTTAGACCCGGGTGAGGATCAGTCGGCCCTCCAGCTCTGTTAATTACGGCTGTGGGCTGCTCGTTCAAGGGGAGGAATCTCTTGGAGCAGCTCCGTCGTGCTTCTGCGGAGAGCTTCGGCTTTCTAGCTTAATGAGGAGAACTGAAAAAATAAGTAAAAAAAAAAAAAAAAAAGCATCATACAACTAGCTGTATGGAATGATATCCTCAAGGAAAAGTTGTTTTTTCATGTGTTTTTCTCTTTCAGCGATATAAGAAGCGGTTTGCTTAGCTTAGCAGAAACACCGATGGGAGCTGTTAGCCCAGCGCTCATTAATGGTTAAAGCAATAATTAGAACAATTCTTCTACGTCTTTTATACCTGAACCTTGCTTCCTCAGATGGGAAATTAGACTTTTGTTTTCAGAAAACACGTTTCTGTGATTAACCTTCACCAAAACCTTCAGAAAGTAATGATTGGATGAACACCTACAACATTTGGAGTCAGTCCAATTCAAGATGGCTGCCACAAATACAAAGGTGGCTTTTGTTCGGTGTTAGCTAGTCTTTTGCTTCTTTTTGCTAGATTTAGTTGCTTTTAGCCTTTAGCTAACCTTTGCTGCTTTTAGCTGCTATGGTACTACTTTTAGCTCGTGTTTTGCCACTTTTAGCCTTTAGCTAGCCTTTTATTTTGTAGCTGGTTTTGTTAAATTTGATTAAAATTTTGCAACTTTTAGCTTTTAGCTGGTGTTTTGCTTCTGTTAGCTTCAACAGCTAAGTTTCAGCTTCTTCAGCAGTCATGCGTGTTTTGTTTGTGTGAAATACACTTTTAAAAGCCGTCGTTGGCACTATAGCGTCAAATAAAAGCTGTTTTCTTACAGTAACTCTTCAGCCTTTTTGCTGCTGGAGTTGTTTTATTTGGAAAAGATGATTTTTTTTTTCTTCTGTCACAGACAGAATCTGAACCCTGGCTTCCACATGTTTTTTCTAACACAGTAACATTTCCTGTAAAATGGTGAGTTTGTGTAGCTTTTTAAACTCTCTCTGCTAAAACAAAAGCCCGACGTCACGAGCGATGAAACATCAGATCGTGAGAAAGTGTCCATAAATCTGTCTGTTTTACAGATCTTTGCTTTGGTAGTTGCTGAGAGTCACACTAACTGAGCACACAACACTATTACAGTCAACTCTGCCCGTATGTTAGCAAAATATCTCCTGAAACACTGGATGGATTTTAATGAAACCTTGAGAAAGACTGTTTTTAATGTTTGACTATAACGGTCGCTTTAATTAAGATCTGCTTTGATCTGGAGACCTTTAAAAAAATCCAAAACATTTGACTAAACTGAGCAGATAGAATTTAAAAAGTTGCTTTTTTTTTATGAATCTTGACTTTGGTTGTAAATGCAAAGCTGCTTAACTCTAACTCTAATGTGTTTTTCATGTTTTCTCTTCTCTCATGAACATTTCAGTGCGTGCTGTACCTTTGGTCACTGAAAATCCTCTACCCAAAGACCCTCTTCCTTCTACGGGGAAACCATGAATGTAGACATCTGACAGAATATTTTACCTTCAAACAAGAATGTGAGTTATGTCTTTTTTTTTTTCTTTCTTCCAAAAATCACATTTTTTACTGCCTCTGTGTTTCTCTGACATGAAAGGCTTATTAAATTTAGATGTTTGCGTTTGACTTTTCTTCTAACATTAAGACTAGAAAATATATTTTATTTATTTTTACACAGATCAGAGAAGACTGCGCTTGGAGCCTGGGTATAATCAGCACCATGTTTGTTTGTTTTTTTGATAAGGGAAGAAGGTGTTTGTGTTGCTTGTTAGCTTCATAGTAATACACATAAAATCAACCTGTTTGACTTACAAAAGCTGGGTCAACGTTCATTTGAACCATTTTACATTTGTCTTTTGTAGTTATTTATCAATAATTCAGTGATCAGATCTCAGCAGAAGTCATCAAACTGTTTCAGTATGTTCTCTGTTCATCCTGTTGGAGGAAAACGTGCGTTTAAAATTACGGTTAAAGTGATAGTTCAGGATATTTTTTTGTTTTCAAAGTGGGGCTGTATGGGTTATTAATGAACGGCCACCATATTTCCGATATCGTACAGGTCTAACGCTGATGTGGATCAGAACGTTGTACGTTAAAAACGATCAGGGGATAGGAGGTTCAAATCAGATTATTTCCTTGACCTGGTTAGCCTGCGTTAGCACACAGCCTCTGACACTGTTATAGCTTTTTAATGCGACCCTACACAATATACTTCACCTGCTGTATTAATATTACCTCGGTTGTGTTGCCCTCTAAACATTTCTCTTACTAAATAAACATGAAGATCCTTAATGGTCGGAACAGTTACAGATTCATTTTCAGCAACCCAATTACCCCATTCAGACTGCTTAATTATTATGTTAAGTGTTTTCTGTTTGATCTCCTCTCTTTCTTCTTTTCTCTCTGTCTTCCTGCAGCTTGTATCCCTCCTTTCCCACGCTGCCATCTTCTTCTTCTCTCTGCTTTCATCCCTCAGTCCTTCTCCCTCCCTCCCTCCCTCCCTCGCGTGGCGTCTCTCTGCGTGTCTTTCTGACTCCTCCGCCAGTGAGTTTCGGCATCCTGTCCGAGAGTGGGTGATTAGTAGCAAATTAATTTGGCCCTTAATGATTGGCTCAGGGACTCACTCCTCTGTGTCTGATTGGCCAAGGGACGAGGAAGCTAATTTCCCTCGGTGCTCATGGCGAATAGTGGTTGCCCTCAATTACCATCTGCTATGTGTATACGTGTGTGTGCGTGTGCGCGTTTGTGGGTGTGGGACGAGTGTGTGCGTCGACGGCGAGCGAGCGTGTCTTCATAAATGTTTGAGTGTGTGGAAGGAGCTGACAACTGGTGGACTGGCAATAATGAGCTGTAGCTCCACACAAGGCAGATGGAGAGGTTGACAAACACACTCCTCGCTGTCTCACACACACAAATGTTGCCTACTGAACACTGGCACCTCACAATACTGGCGTTTTCTTATCCTCACACTCTCCCTTCTGTTCCCTCCTCCTTCATCGCCTTCTTCTCTCCTTTATGTCTTAAAGTGATAGTCTGGTCATTTTTGAAGCAATGTTTTGTCTAATAGTTGTTAGTAGTTAGTGTCTTATCAGTTGTGACATCAGCTATAGAGGTAGGAGGAAAGGGCCAGAAGTCTTTACCCAGACTGGGCTAATGACTGGACTAACGAGGGCTCGTTTTATATTGATTTTTGGGCTTATAATACAACCCTTTAAATAAAAAAAATGGCATATTGGTGTGAAAGAACGCTACATTAGCTAATATTAAACCGCAACACATTTACATGACACCATTTGTGACCCCTGCTGGCAAAATGAGCCAATATGAGCTCAGGCTGCAGTGCAAAAAAGCAAGTGAAAATATTACATTTTAGCCGTAATTGAAATTAGCTAAAAAATGAGTCCATAAAGACACTATCCGGTGAGCTAAAATAGCAAATAATCTTCCCAGTCTAACTTTAAAACAGAGTTTTCTAACAGGTATGTCTTCAGAAATAATCCTTTTTCTTAAAACCCTTATAAATTCAGAATCGGTCACTGTTCTCTGCTGCAGCGTCGGGAAAATCCCTTCGTATAATGTTTGGCGTCACTGTGAAGTTTGGGTATTCCTGTCTGTAAATATGAGGCTTGAATTCCTGATGAATGAACTCTTGAAAACAAAACAAACTTTGTCAGCCGGTGATAAATCACCAAACTTCAACAAACTGCGTCTCATTCTGAAGACGGAGCATTTGATGACAATAATAACTCAATAATGGAAAACTCCTCATTGTGACTCTTTTTTTCCATCACGGGTCCCGGTTGTTTAGTTTGTCGCTGTTGTTCTCAGCTGAACAATGTCTGTGTTTGTACCCGAGCGTATGTGTGGAGCTTTATGAGCCGATGGGGCTGAAGCTGCTGAAGGGATCATCTAAGTCAGTCGGACGTTCACTCGGCTCCCAGTGGACTGATACGCCCCACAGAGCTGTGTGTTCAACACTCAGTAACACAGACGTTTGGTTGTCTTTTACAGAGTTATTTTATAAGCCTGAATAATGAATTTAAAAAACAAACAAACTGGCCCTCATTTATCCCGGAGGAAGACTTTTGCCTCTCTCTTAATACTCCGCTCCATGGCTGATGTCACGGCTGTTAAGGTCCTGACGAATGATTTAGTATTTAAAAGAGCTTCACTTCAAAACCTGACTGGACTGTGTCCTAAAAGTCCCCTCCTTTCAATCTGTCTCCCTTTTCTTTAGAACTTCTGGGCTTCTGTCTCTTCTTCATCGTTTCCTTTTTTTCCTGTTTTTATTCTTTGTACATGTTTTGGACTCTAAATACTTCTACATACTTTGTGCTACTTTAGCCATTCGTGTATCAAAACATTCAGCTCCTTCAGGAAACAGGTGTCATAGCTTTTGGCTTTGGTAACTTTAATACTTTTCAAAATATTGAACTTTATTTGCAATTTTTTTCCCCATAGAAATACAATGAGATCTGTTTAATTCCAGCATACTGGTTGTAAGACAAGATAAGATCATTTATTAGTCCACCATAGGAGAAATTGTGATCTTTTGCTGTTTTTAGCTACTGTTTTGCTACTAATAGCTTTTATGCAGCCATTTGCCACTTTTAGCTTCCAGCTAACATTTGGCTACTTGTAGCTTCTAGGTACCCTTTTGCTATTTTAGCTGTTAGCTAGTCTTTTGTTACTTGAGCTTTTATCCAGCCTTGTGATACATTTAGCTAACCTTTTACTATTTTTCATGTTCAGCTAGCCTTTTCCTACCTAAGCATATCTACAGTTTTGCTACTTTAGCTTTAAGCTAGTCCTTTGCAACGTTTAGCTGGATTTTGTTACTTATAACCTTTAGCTAACCTTTACTGCTTTTTGCTAGTATTGTGCTACTTTTAGCTAGACTTTTACTACATTTATTTTGTAGCTTGTTTTGCTGAATTTAGCTAGATATTTGCAACTTTTAGCTAGTGTTTTCCAACTTTTAGCTTTTAGCTGGTGTTTTGCTTCTGTTAGCTTCAACAGCTAAGTTTCAGCTTCTTCAGCAGTCATGCAGCACTCAGCGTTCACACTGCATTTTTGCAGAAAATGTTGTTTCTCCAGTCTAATTCTGTTTTGTTTGTGTGAAATACACTTTTAAAAGCCGTCGTTGGCACTATAGTGTCAAATAAAAGCTGTTTTCTTACAGTAAATCTTCAGCCTTTTTGCTGCTGGAGTTGTTTTATTTGGAAAAGATGATTTTTTTTTTTCTTCTGTCACAGACAGAATCTGAACCCTGGCTTCCACATGTTGTTTCTAACACAGTAACATTTCCTGTAAAATGGTGAGTTTGTGTAGCTTTTTTAAACTCTCTCTGCTAAAACAAAAGCCCAACGTCACAAGCGATGAAACATCAGGTCAGGAGAAAGTGCCAGTGAAGCGATGGCCACATAAATTATTTACATGTGAAAATCCAACATGTTAACGCTCACACAGCCGAGTGAACTACGTTATGCTTCTAGAGCATTTGTTTGAGGCTTTTTTAAGCCTTTACATGTGTGAGATTTTTAATTTTTTTACGTGTTAAAGCTGCATGTTTGTTTGTTCTCTACATTCCTCGTCGCTCTTGTCCCAAAGTTAGGACCTGAGGCTGTATTACCACCGGGGGCGTGGGAGGCGCTTCTTTTGCCTCAAGTCTTGAAATGTCTGTCCTCTGCTCCACCCCCCCCAGGTAAGATCAAGTACTCAGAACAGGTGTATGACTCCTGCATGGAGGCGTTTGATTGCCTGCCACTGGCAGCGTTGATGAACCAGCAGTTCCTGTGCGTCCATGGGGGGCTTTCACCGGAAATCCACACGCTGGACGACATCAAGAAGGTGCGACAAGAAACACACGCAGAGACACGTGTTTTCAGATCAACAACGCAGACTTCGCAAAAGCAAAAAGTGGTCCAAACCAGAATCGGTTTGTCATAAGGGGTGGTGAAGGAGGCGAACCCAGAGTGCAGACTTCTAATAAAAAACTAATTTATTAACTAAAGAAATGAACAAAAACGAGGGCTGACGAGGCAGCAAAAACTTCACAAAACAAAATCCAAAACGGCAAGGCAAGGCGAGAGACAAGGGACCAGAGACCATGAACAATAGACAATGAACCAGCAGGGTAGTGGAGAAAGGGACCGGGTTTTAAAGCTGAGGATGATTATGGGAAGTGGGCACAGGTGAGTGATTACAATAAAGGACAGGTGGAGATGGGCGTGGCAATTAACAGGAGCTGACAGAGGATAAGTGGAGAATGATGACAAATGGGCAACAAACAGTAAACCAAACCCAAAAGAAACCAGAAACAAAACACTAAATACAAAAAGAAACACTACCAAAACAAAATCTGACACGGATTGTTTTGACAAATATGTAAAGCTGCTTCGTTTTGGTACCACTTTAAAATAAGGATACCCTTTTAAATTAGTCATTAATAGGTAATACTGCTATTATTTATTAAGCTGTAAACCACTAATAAGCAGTTACAGTGCATTATAAATACCGACTTGTTTACTGTATTCTCTATTCTTACCGTTTACCTGTGTTCTTCATCATTTAGATTTTAAATACCAAACTTTTGTCAATAAGTGACCTGCTTGTACGCACTACGAGCATTTGAAAATCCAAACTTTGTTTTGGCAACTAAAGCTATTTATTTAAAAAATTTGCGGAGCAACAAACAAAAAAACAGCAACTTGTGCTTACCCGAGTAAATAAAAGTAGAGCGCATGATCATGCCAAATAGTGAGCCTGCTTCAATGTATAAGGTGTTTTATAAATGCTTTATTAATGCTTAATAACATGTTTAAAACTGATTCATGTTGGGAGTCACCACATTCAAGATGGCTGCCACAGAAAGCCAGTGGCAAAGTCAATTTCACAACTACTGAGCTAAAATTTAGTGTGGTAGTAGCTGAGACTGAGCCCCAACTTGTCCTCTGAGTGCTAACAGGTCACAAGTCTGTTTGTTAGCAAAATATGTCATGAACCGCTGGATGGATTTCACTGAAATGTTCAGACAACAATCCTTGGTGGTCATCTACAACTGATTACCAGCTGAAGCCAGCCTGGAGCGGCAGTGGCTCAGGAGGTCCCATAAGTTTCATAACTGGAGGGTTGCTGGTTCGAACCCCCACTCTGTCAGTCTCAGACGTTGTGTCCTTGAGCAAGACACTTCACCCGCCTTGCCTACTGGTGGTGGTCAGAGGGCTCGGTGGCGCCGGTGTGATGGCAGCCTCACTTCTGTCAGCCCGCCCCAGGGCAGCTGTGGCTACGATGTAGCTCACCACCATCAGTGAGTGAATGTGAGGATGAATGGATGAATGATTGTAGTGTGAAGTGTCCGTGGATTTGATAGAGCTCTATACGAGTGCAGGCCATTTACCATTTAATTCAAAACCGACCACCACAAACACAAAAACAGCTACAACTCAGCCATTGTTACAGATTTTGTTGTGGTGGCAGCTGAGCATCATCCAGAATACGCGCTCTGAGAGCTACAGATTGCACAAGATTTTCACTTAAAACTTTGGCTTTAACTGTTGATGTGAACCCCGTCTGTCTCGTGAACCACTGGATGGATTTGAATAAAACTCTCAGAAAGCGATCACCGAACGCACGTCTACAACTGATCACCTTTTAGAGTCAGCCTGATTCAGTATTGCTCCAACTAAGCAACCTTTAGCAAACACGAAAATGTCTATAGCTCAGTTGATTTTACAGATACTGAGCTAAAGTTGGATGTATTAGCTGAAAAGCCTCCCCAACACACAGTCCGATTGAAGATGGCTGCCACAGCTAATATATGGTAAAACCTGATGCAGTAGCTGAGAGTCTTTCACAAGACCTACTCTGATACTCTGAGGGTTTACAGATCGCATGAGATAATATTATTTACACGATTAAACCAAAGTGGCTCTGACCCCATCATCGTTTCACAACTCATGGCGATTTCTTCAAAGAATTTCAGCTCAATTCCTTAAAGGAAACCTAAGTTTATTATTTGTATTATTATTCATCATATGTTTCAGGATTTTTCTTATTTACAGTGGTTTACAGTTGAAACCGAAGCAGTCAGAGACAAAAAGTGGACCCTTGTCTAACCAGTAAAAAAAAAAAAACAACGTGGCAAAATTCAATTTATTTATAGCAGCAATCATTTTAATAGATAAACCAGACTGGTGAAAATCCTTTTAAACATGGCTAATCAAAGGAGGGCCCCTGTTCTGCCTGATTAAAAACATGATTCTTCCTGAGGAGGACGGGAGACGATGTCCAGGAGATTTGACGGTGTCCACCTCTGTCCAGCTGCACAACCTGAACTGTTGGGAGTCTGCTGAATAAGTTTATTTTGCCTGAGGGTATCAGTCCCCCACAGAACTTTGTCATAACAGAACCACAGAGTAAAAATGACACTGCAGACTCGTAAAACATCCAGGGGCCTTTTACGGCACAGGTTTACGGGCCGGAGCCGCTGCAGGGGGAACCAACGACCCCGGGCTGCCTGGAGACGGTCCAGCTCTCTCTGCCGTCCAGGTGGACGTCCGTTTATCCGTGCTTGTGTCCCCTCTCCTTCAGGATCCGTGGAAGGCCGCCCGCCATGGACTCTTTTTGTTTGCTGCTGATGTCGAGCAACTCCACAAGGCTTTACCCCAGCCTCCAATAAATCCTCCTCTTTCCAGCTGCAGGCCTGTTTGCTGTAGTCTAAGTTTGGCGTGTACTGGATTTAAACAAGGGGACTTTCTTTTAAAGCAAACTGTATTTTTCAATGAAAGGCCTGTCAGTCCTTAAATCAATCCACCACCTTTTGTGCTGGAGTTTTAAACTAAGATCCTCTTAAGATGAGAAGGTCTGGATTTAAACCCTTTTTTACGTTGAACCTTGTAAATGATGTGCAGGATTTGTACAGTGAGATCAGTCTCAGCTAATTTTAGCTCAGTAATAGTCAAACTGACTGAGCTACAGCCATGTATATGCTTCCAAAGGTCGGTTAGCTGTGGCGGCCATATTGAATTAGGTTGACTCCAAAAGATTATCAGTTGTAGACGTACATGGAGTGATTACTGTCTGTTTTGTTTGTTGTTTCCAGTCAGCCTTTTGGCACCTTTAGTTGGCCTTTTATTGAAATGTTTTAACTCTTAGTTGGCCTTTGGTACCTTTAGTTTAGTCTAGCTTAGCTTGTATCATTTCTTATCTGTTAAGCTGAGGTTTTTAAATCCTAGTTTAGTTTATGTTAGCTTATTATCACTTTATTATATCTTAGTTTGGTTTTCCTCAGGTTATCTTTAGTGTGACTTAATATGACTTGTTTTAAACAAGTGTAGTTTAGCTTCTTATATCCTAGTTCCCTAGCTTGGCTTTTACCTCTGCTATTATTGTGTGTTTTCATGATGTAAAGCACTCTGAACCACAGTGTGGCTGAAAAGTGCTGCATAAATACATTTGCCTTGACTTGACTTGAAAGTTACATTGAAATTCATTCAGTGTTTCACAAGATATTTTGCTAACAGACAGACAAAGCTGAGCCTAAAGGCAAAGTTTAAAAAAAACCTAAACAGTCTTCACTTGGAGTATGAGGCGGTGGTGCCTCTCAGCTCCTACCAAACTAAATTTCAGCTCAAGAACTGTAAAATTCACTCATTTACAGTCAATTTTTTTTTGCCACTTAGCTGTGGCAGCCATCTTGAATTGGTCGACTCCAACAGTTATTCAGTGGTCGATGCACAAGCAGTGATCACTTTCTGAGAATTTTAATAACATCTGTCCAGCGGTTCATGAGATTTCTCGCTAACAGACAAACAAACAATCACACACACACAGGTAAAAACATGACCGCCCTCTCGCCCTTGATAAAAACGGTGTTTGGTCTCAGACTGAGTTATTACCTGAGGATGTTAAAAAACAGGATTGACTCAACAAAAGCAGCTGCCCCCCACCCCCCAAACGAACAGCGATTTTAAGAAATCATTTCCCAACAATTTGTTCAGCGAATCGATTCATGAGAAGCGTGAAACCACACCGGAGAGAGAAACCTCCCATGAATGTATACAGCAGCACACACACACACACACACACACGCACGTCCTCGTCTAATGGCAGTGTTTCCATGGTGAATCTGCTGGTGTGATATCTTCTCCCTCCTGTGTGGTGAGGGTTGCCATGGAGATGCTCCGCTCTGACAGTATGTGTTTTTGTGTGTGTTTATTTCTTGTGTGTGCCCTCCTTTTTTTTTTTTATTGTTTATTTTTGTCTGATTTATACGACATGAGTTGACGCGTTCGTTTGCGGCCAGTGTGACCAAACGACGCCGTCGTTCTTGTTCCTCGGCTCATGCTCATCTGTGCGTTTGTCGGTCTGTCCCAGTTGGACCGATTTAAGGAGCCCCCGGCGTTTGGGCCCATGTGCGACCTGTTGTGGTCCGACCCCCTGGAGGACTTTGGCAACGAGAAGACCCAGGAGTACTTCGGGCACAACACGGTCAGAGGATGCTCCTACTTCTACAGGTACAGGAAGACATGCTGTGGCACACGGAAGTCACAGTAATGAGTTTGATTCACGGGCAGAAAGACGATCTAAGCTGGTATTTAAACACAATACACACCTCAGAAGGAAATGCCATTAAAATTCACCAGCTGGAACTGGAGGAGATGGGTTTCACTGAGCTTAGTCAGCGTATCTCAATTGCCCCGGTGCCTTGTGGGTAAATGTTGTCGGCGTTCATCTACAAATCAGGAATCTAATAAGTTTCAGGAGGACTTCAGGGTGCTGGGGATGCGAGAGCAGAGCGAGCGACGCTTCCACGGTTGGGTCGCATCCAACAGCATCCACTAACATTTGCTGGGATTTGTAGCAGAGGCAGACAATCTTGGCCATTTCACACACACACACACACACACACACACGTGAGTTGAACGTGCAAGCTAACACTTAAACACAGCACACACACACACAGTTTGGTTTCAGCATGAAAAGATATCCGACAATCCCCGGGGAGACTGCACGGTCCTGTTGCTATGACGACTGGCTACTCCTGCCAGATACGGAGCGATATTAAGATACTGAGAGAGAACGATGGGGGTTGGGGGGCGGGGGGGGGGG
>NC_051438.1:8391640-8401648 GCF_001649575.2 Kryptolebias marmoratus
GGGTGGAGGCGGAGGTGGTGGGTGGGGGGAGGTGAACGACGGATATGAAGACATAAAAATAAATAATAGTAATAATAATAACCACAAAGATGGAGGAATGTGGAAACGGGGAGCTGCGGGCTCAGAGGCAGATGGAGTTGTAGCTGCGTTGTGACATGTCCTGTGCAGCAAACGCAGTGATTTTCTGTGTTTAGGAGACCCAGCATCAGTGTGCCCCCCCCCCCCTCAGCACTGAGGCGGGCCTCACTGACGCCCCCTGCTGGCCCCAGTCAGGCCATGGAGGGGAGAAACGAGAGGCCTCCTCATCAGCACCACCACTCTCCTCCCTTTGTGGCAGTCGTGCGACTCGGTTCTCGTAGAAAGTGTCTTTTGGGCCGTTTGTCCCTCCGTGTTGTCCTCTGCTGCTCTCACCTGTTGTGGCCTTTCCTCTCTCTCTGCGCCCAGCTATCCAGCAGTGTGTGAGTTCCTGCAGACCAACAACCTGCTGTCAATCATCAGAGCGCACGAAGCACAGGACGCCGGGTGAGTTGTCACAGTTCAGTCCTTCCCTCAGCACAACGAGAGCGGCGTTTAGCATAATTGCTCACCTTGACATTTCATGTTTTCGTCTTTTTTTTCCTCTCTCTCTCTCCCTTTGTTGAGAAATTGGCACATCAAAGGAAAACAGGTTACACAAATTTCCCCCTGTCACCCTGAAGCTCTGTCACTAACACTGTTATTACAGAGGGCAACGGCACCTAAAACAGGTTAAAAGGATAGTTTAGATCTTCTTAAATAGGGTTTGAGGAAAGGTTATGTACAACTTATATATCTTACCTGTTGTAGATAGCGCTTGGGCAACTTCGTTTGGATAAAAAGAGATTAATTCTGACTGGACTGACGAGCTAACAGAACTAAACTAAACTTAACATTTTGTTGCTTAACTTTTAAGTCAATCACTGCGATCAGGTGATTTCTGTCCCTCTCTCTGAGACGTCTCCACCTGTCCTCAGGTGTTTTGTCCCTCTCCTCATGAACAAACTGCTCCATCTGTCTCAGGTCTGAAGGGTTCCTTCTCCAGATGTTTCAGCTCCTTCCACAGATGTTCATCAGGATTTAGGTCAGGGCTCAGAGGTCACTTCAGAACGGTCCAATGTTTGGTTCTGAGCCATTCTTGCTGTTTTGGGTCATTATCCTGTTGGAGGACCTGTGACCTGTGACTGACACCAAGCTTTCTGACTCTGAGCAGCACATTTAGCTCCAGGAAGCCTTGATAGTCTTGAGATTTCAATGGACCCTGAACAGATTCAGGACCTCCTGTGTCAGAACCAGAACAGAACCGAGCCTCCTCCATGTTCCTCTGTAGGTTCAGGGTTCTTCTCTTTGTTTCACAGAGCTGATGGGACTTGTTGTCAGAAAGCTCCAGTTTTGTCTCATCTGTCCAGAGGACGTTGTCTCAGAAGCTCTGTGGGTCGTCAGGATCCAGGGAGGTCGTCTCCGGTCCTGTGGACCTTAACCTTCTGAATAATCTGAGCCGCTGCAGTCAGAGGAACATCCAGCTGCTTGGAGACGGTCTTATAGTCTTTACCTTTAACAGGATGTCAATCATTGTCTTTCTAAGCTCCTGAGACAACTCTGTCCCCAGCTTTCTGTGCTCCATGTTCAGTGAGGTACACACCATGATACCAAACAGCCCTGTGACTACCTGTCACCCTTTAAACAGACAGACTGACTGATTACAGGACTGAAGACACCTGTGATGCTGATTACAGGACACTCCTCAGTTTAACATGTCCCTGTGGACAGATTAGTTTCAGTCTTTTCTAGAAGTCTTTTTGTCAAGGTCCGTTTCTTTAATTGTTTTTTTTTTATTCAAAAAAATATTTTAGGGTCCATTGGGGATTTTTCTTTTTTGATGAAAGGATACAAACAAATCTGTCCACGTCTGTATGAACAACTATGTATTTTTTCTAGACTGAAGTTGTTTGAGAAATCAGAAATCCACTGAAGCTGTTAGCTCGTCAGTCAGGTCAGAAAATGAGCATTAAAAATGGCCGAGCAAAATGTGACCACACGTTTCTGGTTCCAAACACTCAGAATTCAGTGACACCGCAAAATTCACCCGTTTTATCCCAATTTTATTGCATTTTTGAGTCACGAACTGGTCTTCAGTCGCAGCTCAGGGAGAGCTGCGGTTTAGAGATCCCGTTTCTTACCTCTAGAAAAAAAAATTACGTACAGTAGATTTACAGGAGTTCGACCAAGAAAAAAAATAGCCCGGTCCATATATCCATTCCTGGCATCTGTTATTCCAGTAAGTCGTGTAGCTTTAATGCAGCCGTTCGTCTGGGAGTCTGTATCTGCAGTGTGGTATTTGGTGAAGCCATTAGCAGCATTTTATCTGTCATCCAGGCAGCTTGTCGTGGTTCACCGGCCTGATGCACACGCTGATAGTAAAACATTAACGTTATTTTAGCGAGTCGTGCTTCTGAGTCGGCCATATTTTACTCAACCACAAACAGCTTTTTATGCATAATCATACGAAGCAACTAAAAGCAAAAACAGGATCAGAGCAGAAAGTTCTTTCTGAAGTTTAGCTGCAGTTTGATTAAAGAGCAAAATCACTTTTTCCATATTTTGTTTTTAAATAAAACTGATAATTTTGCTTTTTACATCATAAACTAACTGCAGTGTTGTATTTGTGTCTCTGTGACAAAGCAGTGAAACAAATAAGAGCAGATTTTTTCCCACAGAGTCTATGTTTTTTCCCTTGAATTGAAACCTGCCTCTCACTGGGCTGCGACTGCTGTCGACAAATTGCGAACAAGATTTGCGAGGGAGGGAGTTTCTTTGGCGAGGACTCTCAGTTTCCTCTCGAGCTGCCGTTTTGACTGATTGGAGACAAAAAAAGAGAATAAACTGCGATCGAGTTGATACATAATTAAGACACGCTGTGACTAAACTGCAACAACAACAACAAAAAAAGAATTTCCGCTTCATTTGCAGGAGGGTTGCGTAAGCGTCACAATTTATTTACAGTTACGACATACTAAAACTGTGATTCCAGTGTGATTCCAAATGAAAATTTGTGTATTTTCTTGCAGCTTCGTGTCTCCAACTAGTGGCCAGCAGGCGTAGCTCGGTGAGACGCAGGCTGTAACGTTTCGTGTTAATGACAGCGGTGACACACTTCAGCTTCAGACGTTCCTGAAAACAGTAGCATCAATACTATAAAGCTCTTTTGGATCATCTTCAAAATTGTTCTTGTCCTACAAGAATCTCACTGTGGTCTTTATGTTTTATTCTGTCTAACCTGGTTGTGCACCAAGTACAGAGATATTTTTATTGTTCCTCAGCCATTAGATCAGAACCAGAGCGGTTTCACTGTAAGCCTTCTGTGTCGCTCCAATCCCGGCGAGGGTTTTCAGCGCCTTCCTCCGAGGCTCATTTTCTCCCAGGGATTTGGTTCTGTTTTTGTTTTGTTTTTTGTTTTCCTGTGTGTCTGTGTCACCTTCTCCCTGTCTGGTTGAAAAAGACCTCGGCTTTCACCTGCAGTGTGGTGCCTCATTTGAATAGATGCGTCGTGGGCGGCTTGTTTGTCTCCCTCCTTGCAGATACCGCATGTACAGAAAGAGT
This sequence comes from Kryptolebias marmoratus, assembly GCF_001649575.2. NCBI lineage: Eukaryota > Metazoa > Chordata > Actinopteri > Cyprinodontiformes > Rivulidae > Kryptolebias > Kryptolebias marmoratus. The sequence goes on from NC_051438.1 coordinate 8,395,256, forward strand.
CAGACTACAGGCTTCCCCTCCCTCATCACCATCTTCTCCGCTCCTAACTACCTGGATGTCTACAACAACAAAGGTTTGACTCACGGAAGCGCACACACACCCCGTGAACACTGCGATGCGGTTATTTAGGGCTGAGCAATATGTTTTTTTCCCTGATCAAAGACTGAGCAGAAACACTTCGGGTGTCTGGTGAAGGCCTTCACATGTATAATTATGACCATGATGCATCGCCATGGGAACATGTGTTTCACTCGGGGGTGGCTGTGAGCGTGTCTGAATTTGTACGACCCTAACGCTCGTGTGAAAAATACCATAATGCCAAAAAATATCAAGCGAAACGCACACAGGCAGTGCATGCCGTCTTATCTCTATAGAAACCTTAACAAATAAGCCATATATTTTGGAGAGACAGTATTTATAAAACTTCAATCAGGACCAAGTGCTAATCTGCTCACTTTTCTGTGGGTTTTAAACGGTTTTAAACAAATTACAATGTTGGTTTATTATTTATTATTATTATTATTTGAACATATGCAGCCCTAATGAAATCTGTTTATTCATTTCTTTAGTAATTTTTGGACACGCAAGTCCTCTGACATTCATCAGGGGGTGCTGCAGCACCCTCCGCACACCTGCTTCCCACAGCCTTGCCATGATATTCATGCAACAAGACAATCTTTTCAATTAAAAGGCTATAGAATATTGCTGCCCGCTATGTGAGCAACATTTAAAAAGACTAATGTGTGTGTGTGTATCTGTGTGTGCAGCGGCGGTGTTGAAGTACGAGAACAACGTGATGAACATCCGCCAGTTCAACTGCTCTCCGCATCCCTACTGGCTGCCCAACTTCATGGACGTCTTCACGTGGTCGCTGCCTTTCGTTGGCGAGAAGGGTACACACAGACAGCACATTTTGAGTGATCACGTAAAGCACTTTCGCCTCGAAGCAAAGCAAGGGCGGCGAGTTCAGACAACACGCGGGAGCTTGCAGATTTGCCTGTTTGTTTTCAAATCGGCTGTGCGGAAAAGCTTCGCGCTCTCACCGATCCACGTCAGCAGTGAAGAGTGAGAGGGAGGCTTACGGAGAGCTAAAAGGGCCATCATTTTCTTGGTTTGAAACATCCTTCAGCGTTTAATAAACATAGTTAAATACGGCACCAGGTGTTGAATAAGCACCACTTGTGCGTGAGCAGCACACCAGCACTCAGCTAGCTGAAAAGCCAGGTGTGAGTGATTATCTTTTTTTTTAATTTATTTGCAGACATTAATTTGGCACAGCGGTGCAGTGGTTAGAGCTGTCGCCTCCCAGCAAGGCTTCAGGATCGCATCCCGGCCTGGGGTCTTTCTGGGAGGAGTTTACATGTTCTCTCCCTGTGCACACACGGATTTACTCCAGTTTCCTCCCACAGACTAAAGGTTAATTGTTAACTTTTAAATTGTCCTTAGGTGAGAGTGTGAATGGTTGTTTGTCTCTATGTGTCCCTGTGATGGACTGGAGACCTGTCCAGGGTGTCCCCCGCCTCTCACACAGTGACTGATAGAGATAGACACCAGCTCCCTGAAAGTAAAGACGATGGATGGAGACATTATTCAGCTACATGTTACTTTTTATTTTGCATCAAATTTAGGTCAAATTAAATAAACAAAATACTCTTTTTTATGATTTTTTTTTAACCAAAGAGAGATACCTTTTCGTTTAGGACTTTATCAATCTTTTTAACACATAGTTCCAGTTTGATAAATAAGGCAATACAGTAGGACTTTTTCACTTTTTATTTTTTTGCTGGACATGACCTGAAACCCTAAATCTTTCTACTAAACAAACGTGGTTTGTTTTGCTGTCTAGGATTTTGGAGGTTATTGCATGTTTAAATGAAATGAAAAAATGAAAAAATAAAAACTGCACCATCTCCCAGTTGTTTCCTGATGTACAGAAATCTTACCTCCATGATTTATGTGCACCACGACACACCTCCCAACGCCTCCAGAAGAGTCGGAAATGAACCCGAGTTGTTCCTCATCGTTTGTGCTCTTCTGTGTTTCTGTTACAGTGACTGAGATGTTGGTCAACGTCCTGAGCATCTGCTCCGACGACGAGCTCACGAACGACGGAGAGGAGATTTACGACGGTGAGGAGCACGCGTCTGCTGCTTTGATTGGCAGAGCAAATGTTACTTCATATTTAAACAAAAAAAACCCTCAAGACTAAAAAAGAAACAGAAAACTTATTTTGACAATCATGTGTAGTTTTACATAGTTTGAACAGTCTTGCAATTTGGATAACTCTCTGAGAGTAATCCATATTATCGCCTGTTTTTGCCCATGCTTGCGTGTGTGAGCACTTCTCTGTCTGTTAGCAAAATATCTAATGGACCACTAAGCAAATTTAGATGAAACTCCCAGAAAATAATCATTGGATGTACATCTGCAACTTATCAACTTTTGGAGTCACCCTGACTTAAGATGGCCACCACAGGTAATAGACATTAGTTAACACAAAAATGGATCTAACACAGTCAGTTTTACAGAGATTGAGTTACAATTTGGTGTGGTAGTAGCTGAGAGTCATCCTCACATCATACTCTGACAACTGACACATCTTGAGAGATCTCGCCTTAGATCGTACATACATAACTTACGAAGTTTGACCAAAACAACTTTAACACCGTCCCCTCTCATCATAAGATGGATTTTAGTTTAAAACTGTGCCATGAAAGGCAGGGGGTCAATACACATTACTTCAAGGAATGACAGGCCTTTATTATTTCTCTAGTTATCTTTGTGGCAAAAAGCAGGACACAAGAAAACACTCTAAAACAGAGATTATCTTTATAGATGAGCGTATTTTCACAACATTTGGAGATATTCTGATTCCTGTGACCAAACCACTGAGAATCATGACCCCATTGTTTGACTTCAACACAAACACTCTCACGGATTTCTTTAAAAATGTGTTTTTTTCTTCTTCTTTTTTTACGTCTCTGGTTCTGTTACAGCCAGTGCAGCAGCAGCGAGGAAAGAAGTGATCAAAAACAAGATCCGTGCCATCGGGAAGATGGCTAAAATGTTCTCTGTCCTACGGTGGGTTCAGTTCCGCTCATTTCTATTTATACTGTAGAAGTTCATGTCTAAGCACCTGTGTGGATGGATGGACAGTGGGAGTGGAAATACTTTTATTCTTCAACTTTTACAGAAATCAGCCGTCACCAGATCCTCTCTTCTCTTTCTGACCTGGGTTCAAATCCACAAGCGTGTATTTATGTGTCTGCAGGTGTGCAGCGTGGGGAAGTGTGTAATTCTCTGAAAATCTCTCCTTGCCACCTGCTCTCTCCGAGTTTTCTTTTGGTTTTTAACCCCCGCACATCTGCCGCCCTGCCACAAACGCTCTCTGTGTCCGTGTGTTTCTCAGGGAGGAGAGCGAGAACGTCCTGACCCTGAAGGGTCTGACTCCTACAGGCATGCTGCCCAGCGGAGTGCTGTCTGGGGGCAAACAGACCCTGCAGAGCGGTGAGTGTTTCGTGCAGTCACACTTTCTCCGGCTCTTCCCTTTAAAGCGCACACCTTCAGAAACAGATATCTCAGGGGGAAAATCAGCGCCAGGACACACGGATGGGTCATCCTCCGGTTCCTCCCGTCCTCTCCTCGCCTTTGCGGCTGTTTTCCCTTCCTCTCATCCTATTAAAACCTCACTCACCTCCCTCCACCCCACCTCACCAGCGCCGCGGATACTAACAGCCTGCCGCTGGTCGCGTTTGTGTACGTGAGTGCAAGAGCGAGTCAGAAAATCACGGAGCGTAGGTAGCCGTGTTATTAAAAATGTTCCGAAACCCTGGGAGGACTTGCAGCTGTGTTGTGTGTGTGTGCATGGGAGAAAGAACAGGACTAACACAGGCTGCTGCTAACACCAGACGCTCCCTGAAGCTGCCTCGGAGATGCTCTGAGGGCTTTACGTGTTTAAAGCCTGAAACATGCCCCTGAGTCTTTACAACTACATTATACTTGCATTTCTGCCTTTAATTTGAAGAGTTTAGATCCAGATTTAAGGCCTCCACATGGATACTGAGGATTAGTCTCTTGGCTTGCCTTCTTTCATGTTTTTCAGGGTTATTTTAATATTTATATTGATAAATACTCACTGACAAAATAAATGTTAAGCACTCAAAAGGAGTGGTCTCATTTGGGTTATTTTTTTGGTCCACATGCAGACCAGTGACACGTAAAGGATTTGATTTGAAAGGAGCTGGCAGGTCTAGAACAGGAGTGTAAAAGGGGTGGCATCGCGAGTGGAGCGGTACCGTTATCAGGCAGTTGCCAGAGCATCTGACAGTCAGTCAAAACAGTGAGCGAAGGTCACCAGACACAGAGGGTGCCTCGTAGATGCGTTAGACAGCGTCCTCAGCACTTTATGGGTCCCGTCGTGGGTTTGCATGAGGACCAGGTGGTTGTGTCGTGCAACCGCCCGACACGCGGGGTGTAAAGACGACACAGATGGCCCCATGTTGGAACCAGTGGGTACACAAGGGCAGATCACCCCAAACTGACCATTTCTAGTTAGGATAGTTGTAATAACCCCATGACATCTGCGTCTGCCATCCAGACACGAGTACTGGACTTGTGATGGAACGACACAGCATCCTGTGTCATCCCAGCGCTGTGCCTTCAGGGGTCAGTCGGACTGCGGGCTCACTGTCCCATGTTCAGGCTGCCATGAACACCAGAGCAGAGACGACTGCGTTTGGAGTGGTACCGTCACCGGGAGGTTTAGGTTGATGATAATGACCGGAGAGCGATGAGTCCAGATGATCACCGTATGCTTGTACGGAGGCTCCAATAGGAGAGGAGTAATCTTTCCAATGTTGTAAAGAGACACAACAGCGTTACTCCTTGCATCATGATGTGCAAAGTCATAGGTTAGCACTTCAGGTTCCCTCTGGTAGGGATTCAAGGGCTGTGATGGCATAGCGTGACTTTAGGGACATCCTGTGTCCGCATGCAACCCCCCACCTTGAGACAGCACCCTGGTACAGTCTTCAGTCTTTCAACAAGACAACGCTCATCCACTCCTGACATGTCTACAGACTGTCTGCACCATGTCGAGGCCCTCTCATGGCCTCCAGGTCCCCGATCCTTCTCCAGTCAGTGGAATCAGTCGTCAACAAACGTCAGTGCCGATGTGCCCGGTCTTGAGGGCCAGGTCCAGCAGCTGTGGGCCGACTCGCTGCAGGAGAGGAGACAACAGCTGTATGACGTTGTTCTGAGTCAGTGTTTTCAGGCCTGTCACGGGTCCCGTACTGCCAACCCTGTTAACTATTGGTATACAGTCACAGGTGCAGCTTCAATTAGTTTTCACCGCTCTGTCTGGGGGTTTTAATTGATTTTTTTTTTGACCAGGTGGCATATTTTATTTAAAAAAAAAACAGTTTTAGCCTAACAAACTTTTTTTTTTTCTGAATCGGTAACGGCAGGTTCCTTGTTTGGTGTTAAATTGGGCTATTTTACACAGAAAGGGTTTGTCTGATAGCTGTGATCAACACCACACTGTTCCTTTGTTCCCCGAGGCAAAGATGTTAATGCATATCTGCACAGAAGCATGTTTCAGCCTTCACTTCGTTTTCCTTCTCCTCCTTGTACGTCATCTTCTCTTTCGGACTCTGTCTCCTTCTCTCTCTTCCTGTCACTCTTTCTCTCTCTTCTTTTGCCACCCTTCAGCTACCATTGAGGCCATAGAAGCTATCGAGACAGTTAAGGACGCTGAAGGTAAAATCACTCTCATTTCACTGTGTGTGTGTGTGTGTGTGTGTGTGTGTGTGTGTGCGTTTGTCTCCGGCACGGCGGCGCTCTCAGCCGTCGTGCTCTCGAGGTCATAGATTTTCTTTGCCCACGATGCGCTGAGCTCTTCTAACTGCATCGGCATCCAAAACAAAGCCTAAACCCGCTGCATGCTGAAGTCACCACATGAAACACGCTCATATCTCCCCTTCCTGCCGCACAAGCATTTGTTTGCGTCCTGTTCAGATGCAACAACAAGACTCGTTTCCTTAACACGCCCAGAGAAGAGGAGCAGGCCTGGGACTGGGAGCTGTAATGGCGGCCAGGGGTTTTTCTTACGTTCCATAGGGAATGGGACACTGTAGTGGGGTGACATGCACTCAGGCCGTTTCTCCACGACACCCGAGTCACCTGTGATGAGGACTGGAGATGAATCGAATCTGCCGAGGGGTCGTTTGTTTTCCAAACCACAATCAAACACTTTTTGTGTCTAAAAACAGCCTTTCTGAGAGTCTCCACAAGCGACCGGTCACATGACCGAACTGCAGAGAAAAATGTGACAGGATGCTGGATTTCTGCTTTTCTCTTTTCATGTGACGCCTCGAGTTTGGTTCTTTTTTTTTT
>NC_051438.1:8401725-8458831 GCF_001649575.2 Kryptolebias marmoratus
GGGGGGGGGGGGGGGTGTTGCTGAAGAAGACCAATAAATTTTAGGAATAACATCCAAGCCTTTAACTTTGTGTTATACATATATATATACATATACATATATATATGTTCATTTTCCTGGAAGAATTTAAAGTTAGGACAGGCCTGAGACGATGTTTCACGCTACTGACTGTTGTCATGGCTTCTGTGTTTAGTGAACACGGACTCCAGTGATTTGCATGCTTTAGTTCCCTGCTTTGTGTTTACTGCTGTCTTTAGCATACCTGAAGAGCAATCCATAATTTGTTAATTCAAACGAATTATGGAGATTCCTCGTCTCTCCTTCACTCTGTCATGTAATGTAAGTTTTAGCTCATGCGGCACAGTGAATTACTGAATAACTGTTTAAGAAATGTGACGATCGCCTTTGTTCAAAAGTGGTGCTGATCTCTCCGCAGAAGATTGTTTATTGGTCTGAGAACATCTTTTACTGCTTCCAGCTTAAGGATTCATATTTTAATTTCAAGTCAAGTCAGTCGTGGTTAATCTGTTGGTTTATTATGAGTCAAAATGCAACAGATATTCTGGTGATTTATCGCCACAATTCCCTAAAGGTTAAAATCGGATTAGAGACTAAAAGCATTATTTTTCTTGTTTTTTTCCTGCAATTTTTCATACATACCTTTATATTAAAAATATACAGTTACAGTGTCTAATAATAATAATAATAATAATAATAATAATAATAATAATAATAATAATAATAATAATAATAATAATGTACTCCCACAGAAGATGCTGCTCCTAACCTCTCCAGGCTTTGTGTTTGTAATTTGTCTAAAACAAACATTAATAATGTTTTTATTGGTGATTTGAAAACATTTTAAGCAGTCCCAACATGTGACACATACAGCTAAAAGCAAACAAACAAGAAAATGTTTCTCAGGTTGTTTACATCTTCATAGAGATTCCAACACCATTACAGAATTATTTTACATCCTGGTAATCTGAGTTTAATTGTTAGGATTTGTCTGGTTGACGTTCTGTCTGAAAGTTAAAGGGATAGATCTCACTTTCTTTCGCTGTCAGGTTTGCATGACATAACACTTTATGGTTATTTGCGAGTGCAGTTAGCGGTAGCAGTAGCTTCATGAGGACTTTCAACTAGAATGACCTAATTTCTCAGCTGAAATGTGATGTGAAACTGAAATTATTTCAAGATGAAAGCAGTCCACTATAATCTTGACCCCACTCAGATTAGCTCCTTAGTCAGTATGAAAGTCCCCAAAGTCTCCACAGAACCCCACGTCATAAAATGAGAACTATTGCTTTAACATCTCTATTTAAAACTGGAATCTGGAAACAAACAAAAAAAATCAAAAATCGGAGTTTCGAGTCTGAAACAGGAAGTCGGTGACTTTTATTTCACACAGATTTTTAACGATGTGCACTGACTCATCAGTATCGTTTCCAGCACTTCCTGTAAAACGGCACATGGTCAGCAGCACAGAGCGAGTCTCTCCTGGTCAAACGGATCAGGACTGGATGCTGCTGTGCCCCTGCTTCCTAAACGCTGCTGGTGTGGACGCACGGCTGCATTAGTTCATCAAATGTTTCACATAAAGTTCATCTCTTTTTCTGGCCTTGTAAAGGCTCAGCACGTGAACATGACGAGTACCAAATCAGGTGTGAGACATCACTGGGGGGCTCTTCGGTGGGGGAGATGTTCCTGACTGAATACAGAGATAATAAAAAGTCTCTTGTTCTCTTTAAAGTGGCAAACCCGATTAAACTTAAATAAACAGACCAACTGGACGCATTTAAGGACTGAATCATTCGTTTTTACTTTTACATTTTAAGTACATTTTGTGAGTGTTTGTTAAAAAAAAGGATGTTTTGAACAAAGGTCTGATTGTCAACATTCAGAAATGGGATTTAAAGACTTTGAAACTGTTGCTTTTGTGCAGCTGTGCTTCCAGTGCTATGTGTGTCTCCTCGACCAGGACTGCTGATCCGAGATCAGCGGACCAACTTCCACTCACTGCCACGTTCACTGTGAGCCCAGGTCAAACTGATCCTGGCTTAGCACTCACACCGCAGCTGAACGGCGGCTCGTGTGTGTGGATTTTGGTGTAAGAGCCGCACAGACGTGGACCTTGTTTATCCAAACCCAAACTGACCGTCAGCGGAGGTCCTGTCCACACCACACCGGTTGGTTTTGGAAACAGATTTTCTTCTGTGTTTGCGCCTCTCATTCATATGTAAACAGAGGTTTTGGAGGGAAAAAACAAGTTTATTAGATATGCATCTACAACTGATTAACGTTTGGTGTCAACCCAATTCAAGATGGCTGCCACAACCAACATAAAATGGCTCTAACTCTGTCGATTTTACAAATGATCAACTAAAATTTAGTGTAGTAGTAGCTGAGAATCATGAGCAACGCCTACTACAAGTGCTTCTCCTTGCACAAGATCTTTGCTATCAACTGTTAGAGTCAACCCTGTTTGTCTGTTAGCAAAATATCTCATGAATCCCTGGATGTACTTTAATGAAAGTCCCAGAGAGTAATCACTGGATGTACCTCTACAACTGACTCACTTTAGGAGTCGACCCAGCTGAAGATGGCCTCTACAGCTAATCAACCTCAGCCGACACATAAATGGCTAAACCTCAGCCAGTTTTACAGATACTGAGAGTGTGGTGGTAGCTGAGAGTCATTCACAACACGTGCTCTGAGCGCGAACAGATTGTGTGAGATTTTGCCAAACGTTACTTTTAAAATGGAACCCAAACAGCCCTGACTTCATGAATTCTCAGCATAAGATGATCTTAGTCAAACAAAATCTGTCATAAAAGAGGCGGGAGATATGCATCTCCAAAAAGGACTGTTAAGCTTTCAATTAAAAGCAGTTTTCAGTGGAATAAACGCGAAATACGAAGCTCTTCACAAGCAACGACGCAGCCTTTCATGCATGTGTCTAGTATCACTTTGGGCCCTGGAAGCCACAACAACAAAACCATTTTGACAGTTTCAGCTCATATGGTTAAAACAGGTTATAACAAATGAGTTACTGTTGTTCTGGGAGGATCTTTAGCCACGCGTCATTAGAGTGGACCACCAAGTGTCTCGGCTGGAGTATTTCAGCGTTTTTGTTGAAACTGTGCAAATATATTAGTTTAAAAACCTGTCCGGAGTGGTGTCGATGAGGCCTTAACGCAGCAAAATCTGGATGAAACTGCTGCTACGTTCAACTCAAGTCATACAGAAGGCAAAAGTGAACATTCGCCTAAAAAAATAAAAATCAGGTCTTTTAGGTCGAAGGGTTTGGATACACAAAACTCAACCCCTTTATCTCCTCAAATATTAACTTTGCGTGTGTGTGTGTCTCTGCAGCCATCCGAGGCTTCTCCCCGCAGCATCGGATCAGCAGTTTTGAGGAGGCCAAGGGTCTGGACCGCATCAACGAGAGGATGCCGCCGCGGCGCGATGCTGTCAACAGCGTGGGCCTGTCGATGGGCCGCATGAACATGGGCGAACCCAACGGGACCGACAACAACAGCAATATCCAGTGATCGACATAAACACTCCCCCCCCCCCACTCCCCACTGCCCAGACACACGCCTGCAGTTACAACCATACCTTATTTATCCAGACGTGTACATAGGCATATATACACAGGACCAGTGCATCACAGGGAAACATTCAGAAGACAACATGACACACACGCACACACGCATCATAACTTACCCCCCCTTTTCCCCGTTGCCCTCAGCTGTTATTTAAGGGCAGGAGCATATCCGGACCGACCCGACAAAGGCTGAGTCTCTGTACTGAAACTGAGAACTACGACTCCCCTGTACCTGCACAACAACAGGAGAGAAACTCCCCACCCCCCCCAAAAAAAAACCCTATCCCCACGCCAAAGCAGGGGGCTCGCCCATGGGGTCGACGGCTCGAGCGGGACATGGCCGCATTGGTGGCGTGCGCCGTTTGGGGCCCGAGCGATTGGGGGGGGGGCAAGCGAGAAGAAGCGTTTCATCTCCTGTTTTTGGGTCCCGGGACAGGGAGTGCGACGCTGGACTCCGGTTGTTTTTTTGTTTTTTTTCGAGAGCCGTGGAGGCGCCCGCCCAAGTGTGCGTGCCCGTCCGCGCGGTCAGGTGTTTCGGGAGGCACGTGTTCCTCGGTTTGCACGCGCAAGCAGCTCGGGCCAGCAGCCGGGTGACAGCAAGGAGACTGTTCCCACCTGAGATACGTGTGGAGAAAATCTCAGCTGCAGTCTAATCTGAGCCCTGCTGTCCTCTTTCTTTCTTTCTTCCTTTCTGTCTTTTTTTGTTTTCTTCCGCAGAGGAGATTCCCGTTTGTTTTTTGTAGCACCACACTGCACGCATCCTCCACTTGAATTCAAGCAGAGGATTTCCCCCACCGTCTCCAGAACTCTGGTTCCTGGCCAGTTCGCTCTCGGGAAAGGCTTGAAACTGAGCCCGGATTCTTTTTGAGGAGTTGTTTTCTTTTGTTGTTTCCCCCCCTCCTCCTCCTCCTCCTCTACCTGTTGTGTGTAAATAGGATATATAGAGAGGTTTTATTGCGCACCTGATGCATATAATCACAGGAAAGCAAAAATGCAGTATAGCAAAAGACGAACGCTTCGTTATTCACGCAGAGGGAGCTAAAAATGTGAAGTCACGCTCTTTGTCCTCCTCCCTCTGCATCCTCCTTTTCTCCCCCCGCGTGGCCGTCTGCTGCCGAGCAGCGGCGACGGCCGGGGAAATCGCTGGCCTTAAACGGCAGGAAGTGACGAATCCGAGGAAACGGACTCGTCTGGCGAGGGCCGCAGCCGAGCTAACAAGAAGAAGTGAGAAGAAGAAGAAGAAGAAGAAGAAGAAGAGGTCTTTGTAAAGCATTTATATTAACGCATCAATGCATGCAAAGTTAAGTTCTTTGATAATAATGTGAAGATTATATTTGTGCTCTGTGTTTCACTATGGTAGGACAACTTTTCTTCTTGGTTTTCTGGCTAATATAGATGAACAGAGGTAATAATGAACCATTTCTTTTGTACATAATGCTAATTTATTTGGCTTTTTTTTTTCTATTCATTTCATGTTTTGTTTTGGTCACGTTTTGTTTTGTTTTCTTTTCTTTTTGCCTCTCTTTCGACGCTGTACAGAACGACGGTGCGCTTCTCTCCAGAGTGTCGAGTCGTCCTCGTCCTTGTCCTCTCCTCCTTTTTTTGTTGCCATTGTACAGGAAGTCGGGTTTTTAGCGGGGAATTTGAATGACAAATACGAAACTGGCGTCGGCGAATGGCCGCGGCGTATTGAAATGCGCCCCGAAGGGAAACGTGTACTCTCTCTCTCTCTCTCTCTCTCTCTCTCTCTCTCTCTCTCTCATCATTAATGATTCCTCTTGTTATTTGATGATATTTATAATTATTATGGTTCTATTTATTATGGACATTATTCTTAATATGTAAGCTCTCTCTCTCTGCTGGTTGCTCTTCATGTTGCGTTGCTCTTTGGTTGATCTTGTGCTTCTTTGGATGAAGTGAACCCCCTCCACCCCCCCGGGAGACCCTGTGCCATGGAAATTGTGCCACGGTTCTGACTTCTTTCTTTCTATCTTTCTTTTTTCTTTTCTTTTTCTTTCTTTAATCTCCCCAGTCACTAACACTGTAAGCATGACCCATGGGACGATCCACTTTTTTTACTCTTGAATAAAATATGCATGAACCTTTGGATTGGACAATGACTCTTTATTTCTTTATCACTGACCATGAACATGCAAAGCCACACACACACAAGTGATAAAACAAACAATTCATTAGATTGGTTCGTTGACTCTGCCGGTAATACAAGTGGAAAAATGATGATGAGCTGTTCTGAAGAAGGGCCTGAAGTCAAACTGAAACTTAGAGATGCTTATCAGGCGTTTTATATACAAGTCAGAGCAACTTTAGCTTTAAAAGTTTGACTTAAAGTCAGAAAGTTTCTCAAAGACACATAAGAGACAGGCTCTAATCTAGAAGTCAAAATGAAGATTTTATTTGGTTTGTTTATTTTTAAGAAAAAAGTCACAACAAACACAACTTTATGCGGAAAATCTCACTCAAAGTTAAAGTGAAAGTGAAAAAGTTAGAAACCACTATGATCTGTTTTCATATGAACCATTAAGGGGAAGCGCACACTGACATTTTGTTTACCTTTGTCTGTTTTAAAACTAGTTTAAGAGCTATGAATATGAAATAAACACAAGATAAACATTACTTTATGTGCATGAATTACAAAGAAAAAAAAAAAAAACATTTGTCTTCAAAATTCTAAAATTAAGTGTTAAGAAGAAAAAACAGTGTCATGAACGGTGGAGAAGGAGGCGAACCCAGTGTGAAGGCTCATCTTAGAAATTAAATTAATTTATTTTAAAATAAAAGAAACAAAAACAAAAAGCTGACGAGGCAGAACAAATGGAACTAAATACAAAGACGTAGCAGACACGGGCAGGAGACGTAAGCTGAACCAGACAGCAGGGAAATAGACAAACTAACCAGCGAGTAAGTGATGGAGATAACCGGGTTTTAAAGACAGAGGGTAATTAGGTGAAGTGGGCACAGGTGAGTGATAACGAGGAGCAGGTGGAGATGGGTGTGGCAGGAATAACAAGAGACTGACTGAGGAGAGGTGAATCATGACAGGAAACAAAGACACAACAAGAACTGAACTAAGACCAGACTAAACAAAGATAAGTAAATAAAATAAACTCAAACTTGAATTGAAAAACCCAAATCCTGACAGTTAGAATAAGGTTTTTCATTTCTATTTGCCAGCCTGGTTTTATAATTTATCCTGGGGTGGGGAACAAAGAAATGGATGAACACAAATTGTAATTTTTATTTTTTTTTTTAAATTTCTTACCCAGAAAGACTTTTAGTTTACAGGTTTGGTGTTACTGATAATAACAAGTTAATCATATATTTATGTGTTTATTTAATTTTTTATAAACTGCAGTGAGATTTTGTTGCCACTGCTGAAAACAATGTGAAACGATGAATTTAGCTACTGCCTTCGAAACGCCGAGAAGTATTTAAAATAGACGCCATGTCCAGCTGGTAGGCAGCATCTCTGACTCCAACTATTAACTGCGTATAAAAGATGGACGAGACCACAGGGATACTTGTGTTTGTGGACTGTTTAAAGCCTGAAGTTAATCTTTCAGTCATTACCTCGACTGGGCCCAAAATCTACAACAACAACAAGTTGTGATAAATAATTGTAAGACTTAAGAGACGCCAGAAAACAAAGACTTTAATGAAATGTGACACGATTGGTAGCAGGGTGTGTGTGAATGAGTGAACATTTTGATGGTAGATGTTTTCTGTGGCCCAGAGGGGAAGAACTTCACTCCGAATGGAGAAAGAACCACGAAACCCAGTTATTATGGTCTGTTTCCGCTCTGTTTCACCGAAATATGTAGATTTTCAGCTCTGTCTGTGGTTCTTGTACAACATTAATCAGGACCAAACAAAGTTCAAGAGTGTCAGTGTATCACTGATACAGTCTCAGTCTGCAGTGGAGTGTAGAATCAAAAAGTGAAACACACACAGGATAAACACTAAAAAAGACAATACTGTAAGGAAAATGAGACGGGGTGATGCTTTGTGGTGGCCGAGGACAGGTGCATCTCCAGATCCAGTGTGTAGCAGATGGGAAAACGTAGCAGCACCTTGTGGTCTCGTCATTCAGCAGCATGCAGGCTGTCCGGTCCTGTGAGACGTGGAGAACCATGACTGACAGGAGCACAAGGAGCAGGTGAGCTCAGTGTTGCAATCCGGAGTAGGAGCACCCACAATCACCTCCCAAGCGTTTACAGGAAAGAGAAACTTTGAGCTCAAAACGACAAAACCGGTCTGACAAATTTTTTTTTTTGTCATTTATTTTGCAAAGCGCTGTTCAGATTGAAAGTTTCCAGCCCACTCATTTCGACTAGCTGGCCTCGGCACACCTGAACAAGAACTGCTGCCTACTCACACAATGCCTTCCAGCTCGTTTATTGACCGAAAAAAGAATTAAAACTCTGTAGAAAGAGGGCTTTTCTTGTCCTGATTTGTTTCTTCTTCCATGTTTTCCATGGAGCAAAACCTAGAAATAAATAAGGAGCGAATCAGATACAAATGTTAAGCAAATAAGCCGAGTGTTGCCCCTTTTGTAACGTGTTACCCTGGTCTGAAGGCTTTATGACTTTTCTTTTTAATCTACATTGTTTCCCCAGATTATTCTGGTATGTCTCTGCATATATGATATGATAGAGCTTAAAATAATCAAAAGGAACCAGTGCAGAATCGCTGTTTCCTCATCGGTCCCTCCTTTTGTGTCCTTCCCTCTTTTCACCTTTGTTTTTTGGGTGGTGTCAGAGTAAGCCTGGGGCACATTTTGAAGAGAAACTGAAACTAAAAGTGCTGTGTAGCAAGAAGTGGAGAAATACGAGAGGCTGAGCGAGATCACAGCACAACAGTCATCTCTCTGGTCTCAGACAGAAAAACACACTGAGGTGAGTGTCTGCTTGGATTCATTACTAATCCAACAATCCGTTTAAGAAGTGTTTTATTTCCAGTGGAAATGGTTTTCTTGTCGTTTTCTTAAATTGTTCTCCAGGCTTTCTCAAAGTTTTCAAGTTTATTTTAACACCAGTTTCTTATTTTACTTGTATTGCTTCTATCACTGATACGGAGCATTTTCAAAAAAGACATTTTATTCTTGTTTTTAAAAAAATAATAATTCAAAGTTTTGTTAAGCTACCTAATGAATTGTTTAACTGCAAATGTATCATCTTAGTTCACGAGATGAAGCAGTTTTGTCTCCAAACACAACATGGAGGCAAGAAAAAAAATAAAATTTCAAATAGATCTTCAGGAACTTAGTGACTGCCAGCATGCAGCAGTTTCATTTAATCTTATTTTTAATGGCAGTTTGGCAAACAATTAGTATTGTTGCACAACTGCAGCAGATGATGGATGATGATTTTCTCAAATCCTGGATCACATCTTTCAGGTTTTTTATAACGCCTGCTGCCAAACGCCAAAGGGCAAAGACGGTTTTGTCTGGAGAGGTCGTTTGTTGATCATGTTAGCAAAATATCTCCTGAACCACTGGATGGATTTTAATAAAACTCACAGAAGTGATCATTGGATAAACATCTACGACAGAGTATTTTTTAGAGTCAAGATGGCTGCGACTCTAGCAGACGCAGAAATGGCTACAACTCGGTCGGTTTTACAGATAGTGAGCAAAACTTTGGTGTGGTAGTAGCTGAGAGTCGTTCACGACAGGTACTCCGAGGGCTACACATTGTGACGTCTTCAAAACTCATCAAATCCCACGATTTGCCAAATGGATTTTAGTAAACCTTTCAGGAGATAATCACTGGTTATAAATCTACAACTGATTACCATTTAGAGTGAATCCAATTCAAGATGGCTCCCACAGCTTACAGCCAAATCAAAAACGGCTCTAAAAGTCAGGCAGTTTTACAGATTTTGAGCTGAAATCTTACAAGATCTTTGATGAGATCACGCAGAACGTTAGGTGAGACCAAAACAGCTACCACTCCGTCATTTCTCAACTTAAGATGAAAACTCTGGGATAAATGGCTGTGTGCTTTCCTTCAAGGAATGCTGGCTCTTTAATTATATCCTGTTCCTGACGTGGTTTTCAGATATTGTGAAAGTGAGAATCTGGGTACTTCAGTTGTTTTTCCTTTTCATGGTTGTGTTTTGTGGATCGGTTTCCATTCATGTTTATCTGTCCGTGGGTGCTGTGTGTTCATGTCATTTTTGTGTTCATCTTGTGAGTTCAGCTCTCTTTGTGATCTGTGTTTATCTGTAGATCTGTCTGTGTTCTTAGTTTCCGTCTTGTGTTTCTAGAGCTCATTTCCCTTTGTGGCCTTTGCCTATTTGCGTTTCTAGTTTCTGTCAGCTTCATGAGTTCTGTGCTATCTACAGTTGTGTACTGGCTTATCCCTAGTAATCCAGTGATTTATATACTATAAGTCATTGTAGTAATCAGTCACCTGTTTCCACTTCCTCCCTATATTCAGTCTCTTCCCTCTCCTCTGCGGTGAAGCATTGTTGCAGTAATTCCCTGTCCGGTTGTCCTTGTGTCTCCTTGCGATTCCCTGAAGTTACATTTGTTACTTCTACTGCCACTACAGCTTTTGTTTTGTTTCATTAATTAAAGTATTTTTCGTTTTCTCAAGCTCTTTGTGTCTGCCCGTATTCTGTGTCTGAACCTTCAGTCAACCCAGCTTGACAGTTAATCAGCAGCTGATTTTTTATTTTTAACTCGACCCTTTTTCTTATTTTGTTCTCTGTTTGTTCAGTTTTCGCAGATTTATTAATGCATGTCCCACAGCACACGGTGTCAAAACATGTCAAAATTTGGGCTAAAAGCTCTTTATATTTAACACACATATATATATAGCACACATGGATACAAACACACAGGCCTCTTCAAAGCTTCTGTTTTTACTGTGTGCATTTTACTATAGAAACAGGAACAGGAAAACATACATGCCCTTTACCCTGAATTGTGTTATTAATATGATTCAGGTTTTCTGCAGGCGAATGAAGCACTTCCCATTTTGGTGCCAGCTTTACCATACGCCTTGTTTGTACGCAGGTGCTTTAACAGCACCTGTGTCTTTATGAACAACAGAAAGAACCCTGGAGACAGGCCTGGGGGAGGGGGTCGTCAGCGAGCACATGGTGATCGGGCTTCGACCCATGGGGCCCAAATAAACAACATGGGTTTGCCTTCCTGTGGGCCCACCACCTGTGGGAGGGGCCATATGGGTTAGGTGCAAGGTGCTATGAGGAGCTGAAGGTGGGGGCCTTGGCGCTCTGACCCTAGCTTATCAACGCTGGCTCTTAGGACATGGAATGTCACCTCTCTGTTGGGGAAGGAGCCTGAACTTGTGCGTTAGGTTAAGAGTCTAAAACATGCATGTTAAGCTGCCTTCAGGCCCGGGCCTCCCTTGAAAAAGAGATCTGTGATCGCAATGGGACTTGCCTGGTTAAATAAAGGTTAATCAAATAACAAAAGCGGTACAGACTAGATCTAGACAGACTCACCTCAATGCACAGCGTGGGTTCTGGAACCAGTCTCTTGGAAGGGGCTGGACCTTATTCTACTCTGGAGTTGACCATGGTGAGAGGTACCAGGTTGGTGTGGTGCTACTTATAGCCCATGGCTTGACACCTATGACAGGATAGCTTCCCTGCATCTTTGGGTGGGGGATGGAGTCTAACTGTTGAATGGCAGTTCACAGTACCCAACCTACCAGTGGATATTGAGTCCAAGTGGGCCGTGTTCTGTGCGTCTATTGCTAAGGCAGCTGCCCTGAGCTGTGGCCACAAGCTTGTTGGGGCCATCCTCAAACCCAGTGGTAAACATCCTGGGTGAGGGAGGATGTCAAGCTGATGAAGGAATCCTATCAAGCCTTGTTAGCTGGTAGGACTCCAGAGGTGTTACTGAGGCAAAAGCTCAGGTGTGGATAGAGACTTTCAACTGGCTCCTAGAAGATTTTGGTGAACCATCAGGCAGCTGAGGCGGGGGAAGTAGTGCTGTTGACCTTAACAAACAATGTTGTCAGGTGGTGGAAGGTAAACTTTGAGGACCTTCTCAATTCCAACAGTGGTCATCAATGGAGGAAAATGAACCTGGCGACTTTGGGTTGAGTCCACCCATAACCGGGGCTGAGGTCAGAGGTAGTTCACTGAGGCAGTTGCTACGTGAGTAATGAATTGGGCCGTTTTACAAGAGTTTGGTTTGCACTGCTGGCAGGAAGTTCAGCCTCTTCAAAGTGAGTCAGACTCCTCCAGGGCTACCTGTCATCAATTCTGTTCATAGCTTTTATGAACAGAATTTCTTGGTTCAGTCAAGAGGTGGAAGGGGTCCGGTCTGGTGGCCTCAGGCAGCTCTCACTGAAACGGTTCACAGATGAGTTTGAAGCCGTTGGCATCAAGATCAGAACCTCCAAATCTGAGATCATTGGTCCTCAATTGAGAAAGGGTGGACTGCTCTCTCAGAATTGGGAGTGAGATGCTGCCTCAAGTGGAGGAGTTTATGTATCTCTGGGTTTTGTTCACATGTGAGGAAAGAATGAGCACCACATTGTCAGACAGACCGGTGCAGCTTCTGCAGTACTGTGTACTATGTGGTGCAGCTGAGCTGCAAGGTAAACCTCTCTGTTTACTGGTTGGTCTAATTAGGTCCAGGTCCAACTAGGAAGGGACCCAGGGGAAGACCCAGGACACGCTGGGGAGGCTATGTCTCCCGGCTGGCCTGGGAATGCTTTAAAATCCTGGAAGAGGTGGCTGTGGAAGCTGCTGAACAATCGATAGATTATGGATGGATAGAAAGAACCAGGCTGTAATATCACTGAACAACTCGTCCAGCAACCAGATTTCACTAAAAACAGAAACAACTTCAGCTATTTTTGGAACGTTTGTTGATGGACTCGATCACATCAAGACTTCACTGGAACTTGATTCATGTTTATGCAAATGTAAATCACACGATTCCTCGCTTAAATGGAGCATTTCCAATGTCAAACTAGAATTCGTTAAACGTTATAATTGAAGTTTTAGTTTCCTGAGGTTTGTAGTTGGACACCCTGACTGTTTATAGAGTCCACCCTGACGCTCGATGTTTGTTCTCTGACAGATGCAAACCCCACGAGATCAAGACGAGATCATCCCTCAGCCTCGTGGGAGTCTGCCTAAAGTTTGTGCTGCCGTGCTGGGTGCCCTAACAATAGGAGTTATTATAATTAAGTCTCCTGATGGCATTCTTGACCTGATAGCATTAGCAGTGCTCACTGTGTCACTGGGGCCTCTGCTGCATGGACTCTGTCTGCTGATCGAGGAGCTGCTGCACCACTCAAACACAAGGTGAGGCTTTTTAAAGTCTGTTATACTTAAACCCAAATCAGCATCACTTCTTAGTGTTACAGGAATTTTGTATTAGATTGTTTTGCTTTTATAGCCTTTTATAATACAAATATAAAAGCAAGATATTATCAGAATAGTAAGTCTTTCCACATTTTGTATTGTTCAATGATTCAGCCATATCTAAATTTTAGCGTTGAAGTGTGGGGCAATACATATAAATCAACATTACAGCCACAAATAGAAATTCAAAAAAAGAGCTGTCAGAGTAATACACAGTGCTACTTTTCTTACACACACAAATCCTCTATTTGTAAAGTCTAATTTATTAAAATTGCTGGACATTGTGGAATATCAAACGGTAATAATTATGTATAAAATTTGTAACAATCTGTTACCTAAACATCTTTAGGCAATGATTTATGAAAGGGATGGTGGGTAAAACATAAGGGGAACATTAAATTTCAAAATATGTAGTATCCGAACAACTATGAAAAGATTTTGTATCACTGTACCTTGAGTTGAACAATGGAAGGAACTGAATACAGATCTAAAACAATGACCAAGCATCAACCAGTTTAAAAATAAATACAAATCTATATTAGTCACACTGTACAGGGTAGGAGAGAATTAACACAAATATGTAATATGTATTAGGATAATGAGGGGTTTTTTCAGATTATGAAAAATGTATAGGGTATACATTGGCTGGGAGCAGGTAATTTGTCTGGTGTTGTATGTCTGGTTGTTATTTATAGTTGTCATATTATTATTATTAATATTATCATTATGGGTTTGTAAATGTTCTTGTCCTGTTATGAGAGTTAGTTTGTAATTATAAGGTTTGTAGCAAGATATAAAAATATTACCTCAAGCAGTTATTGGAGGCCAAAAAGGTCAAAATATGTTGTCTATTTCAATACATGTTCAGAAATCCTTTGATTTCTTGCAACTAAAGCAGAGTTCAAGGGTTTCACTGTTGATAAAATGCCATGACACATGATATACATTAAAAATTAGTAACGGCGACCTCTTTTTCCTATCTGTTTTTGCCAGGTATGGAGGCCGAGCGCTGCTCAGCCACATGCTGCCAGCCTGTGGTTTGTGGGGTAAGACTCTGCTGGCTGCAGGGCTGGCAGGCCTCCTGCTGTACCTGACAAGTCACCCTTTGCTGCACAAAGGCCAGTGCTGGGAACTGGTCGTGCTGGTTCCTGCTCTTTACACACTGTTCAAAAGCCTGGGCGCCCTGGTGAGGTTCAAACATGCCCATTGTTACTCCTACCTACACCTGCTTCTAACCATTGGCTCTTAATTCAAAATCACAAAGGGTAGTGGTGAAATCATTCCAGTGCAACATGAGACACTCCTTGAAAACACTGATATAACATCAATTGTCAAATTCTTTTTACATAACCGGGTGCAATGTCAATTTCCTCATATTTGGCGTTTTAAATTTTTCAAGCTTGTACCAGACTTTTCATATAATGCTCTAGTTACGGAAAAACAGCAATAATATCAAACATACTGCACCAAAGCACACTAAAAGATTGGGTCATCCTTCCCCCTGGAGAAGGAAGGCTTTTCTGTCACACCAATATTTTGTTTTCTTCTGCACAGATTACAACTTTGTTTTTGCCAACTGTGCAGCTATATAAAGGGTTTGTCTAAATACATTTACATAATTAGCAACGTTCTGAGGTGGTTCAGTAACTTCCCACCCACTTTTTAGAGCAGCTAGTGGGCCGTGCACAAAATGACCAAAAGCCAATTCACTTGGACTAAAGACTGTACTCTCCTGTATGACTTCTCTTGCTGCCAGCAACAACCAAGGTAAACCATCTTCCCAATCAGCGTTCATCTGAACACAAAAAGCACGTAACAAGGATATTAATGTTCAATGAAAACGTCCAAGTGCTCCTTGACTCTGCACATGATGTGTGGTGGATTGACTGTGTTTAATGTACAATTGATCTAATACCCGTTCAAACAAATGTGAGGAGAAGTTTGATCTCTGGTTACTTTTAATGACTTCTGTTAAACAAAAAAGAGAGAGAGAAAACAGCCTCATCATGGACTTTGCTAGAAGGTTGTGCAGTGGATCTGCTGCTGGATGCATACAGTTAATAAATACGTAGCTCCTGAATGTGCAGGAGGAAGAGGACCAACACAATCCACAGTCAAATGCCCAAAAAGAATGCCACTTTATTTGTTTGATTGGGTTTGTTAATTGACAGGTACGACCTTTACCGATGTAAGCAGCAACATCTTTTTTCATTTGAGGCCAAAAGAAATGTCTCATAAGTCTTCCTCATTCCCATGTGTCCAGATTCATCAAGAGACACGCAGAATTAAACTGTGCAGTTTTAGAGGCACAGCAACCCGATAAATTGGATCCCCTATGAACGTCTCACCACATGGAACCCATTTCCTGTACAATACCTCATCCTGGACGAAGCACCCACGCGCTTGATTTTTCATCCCTTCCAGCGGCAGAGCACACTGAAAAAAAACTCTTGCAATGTAAAATCAGACCTCTGTTCATTAACTAAATCCCTCTTTGAGATAGACACAGGAACATTAGACATGCAAAACACAAACAAGTCACTATTCTCCTTCCCTGAGTTTCCCTGATTCAAATCTGAAGCACCAGCTGCATGTATGGCACGTGTCACTGCGCACGCCGGAAAATCGTCAGGGTTAGCTTTTTTTCAGTTTCATCAGGTCCCCTGCTAACTAAAGGTACTGAAGTAACTATAGGACATTCTGTTTGATCAGGCCAGACTTTTCTCCCAGCTACACCATTTCCCAAGATTACAATGACACCCCCAACAGGGACAGCAGGGCGCGCGCCCATCAAACTACTCTGAATGTAACACAAGTGAATGCACTGGAACATGAAAAACAGAGATGCTGTGCCCAACACAGGTATAGATAACCCTGTGTCAGTCTTGTCTGAAAAAGGCTAAACTGAGAAGAGAATGAATGAGTCATATGCATATTGTAACGGGTACTTTAACATCATTTCCCACTAATGATGCATGCCCTTTAGTAAGGAATGGGTGAATGAACTCAGATCTAGTTTTCAGAGGTCAGAGGGTGGATATTTATGCACTCAGTATACCAGCAAAGCTACACTTTACTGCTATGCTTCATATACCGATAGTGTGATAAGGTGACCAGCAAACTGGCAGCCCTATCATCGGCTCATTCCTAACTAATTTAACATCAAGTAATTAGACTCCATCAGGCAACATATAGAGAAAAGTTCTCAAACTGTTTTAAATACAAATTTTGTCCAGAAGTGCAGCTAATCTGCTTGTTTTGTTGGAGACCTTCTTGTATGTTTTACAGCTCAGTTTCTTGGAAGTCTCAAAGTCATGAAAGTGTTTGGTGACAACGTTCAAAGAGACTATCAGTGTTGTCGCACGGATGCCGTTTTCTTTTCCATGACACCCTTTGGAAAGTGTCAGCTGGCTTTTCAGCAGAGCTAAGGTGCAGTAATGTGTTTCTGCGTTGGGTGTGCAGGGTCCGTCGGAGGTGGAGGTGTCAGGCATCTGCGAGGAGAGGAAGATGAACGTGGCCCATGGCTTGGCCTGGTCCTTCTACCTGGGCTACCTGCAGCTGGTGCTGCCACGTCAGTAGCGTCCAAGCACAAACACTCACCTGGTCATATGGACAGTTTGTACAGTAGAAATGGATGTTATTAAACTTTTATGTCACGTCACCATTCACAGCATTACTGTTGGCACAAATATGTCAGAATGTAAATGCGGCGATAAGAATAAATGAACGAGTTTGCATGTATTTGTCCAGGTTTGGAGGACTCCATCGCTGCTTTTTGTGCTTCACATCAGGCCACCAGGCCCCTCTGGGGTCGAGGCTCCAGGAAGCTCCACATCCTCATCCCCCTTAACGCCAACATCTCGCACAAGCTGGAGGACGAGGACAGCAACATCTGCTTTTATGACAACCTCCCAAACAACGAGATCGACCGGGTCGGCGTCCGGGGCCGGGTCTACAAGCACAGCATCTACAGAGTGCAGGACAAGCACGGGAGGGTAGGTGGAACGGGTTAGAAACTTCTAAATGACCCTGCTACGAATCTCACTTACCTGCAAGTTATGAACAATCCGAATCAGATTTATGTTTAAATGCTGAAACTCCACCAAGGTTCGGAGTAAAAATGTTCCTTCACGGTTAAATGAAGTCATCAGAGAACCTAAAATTTACACGCTGGGAGCTACTCCCGAAGAAACGTCCAAACAACAGTCCTCTAGCTGCCAGCGCGGGCAGAGCAGCGTCCTTTGATCAGATTTGTAAAAACTTCACAGCATAAATACTAGAGGGAATAGGAGTTAAAGGGAAATGACAGACTCGAGGGATTGTTTCTGTGTTTTTAATATTTAAAGATAGCATACCAGTGCACTCCTCAGCACACTGATTGTGTTTGATGGAGCAGATCTAAGGCTGATTGTACCTAAAACCAGCTCCACGGCTGAATCAAGGCAGAGGAGTGACAACATCCTGAGTTTCATCTGAGACCAATAATAACTTCCAGTGATTTCAAAGACATTTCAAGAAGCTTTGGCCTCATTTCACTGCTGCAGACATCACATGGTGTAAAATTATGTTTTTTTTATTTTTAACATTTAGTTCAGTGTTGTACATAGGAACAGATTTAGGACATTTATACCTACCTCCATTTTAAGGTCATGTGAAAAGAGCTGAGAGCTCCCATAGAAATCAAGGGGATAAATAGCAGCCAGGTGCAGTGCATAAATGAATGGAAGGAAACCTTAAAGGAATGTTCCAGACATTTTGAGGTGCGGTTCAACAGAAAGGTTACGAACAACTATTAGCTTACCTGTTTTACATAGCTATTTGAAGTTGCATTTCTGTGGTTAAACGCACAAGTAAATAGCTGCAGCAGCTCGATTCCTGGACAGCCGCGGTGAATTCCAGCAGGAATGCCTCTGCCAAATTAAATTAGTGATGCAAAACTGATGCCATTGTAAAGGTTCAAATAACAGCTTATTAAGTTTTGAAGATTTGACAGCAAAAACTGCTTTGGAAGTGGCAGTGCTTGGATCATTTTGACAAGCTGACAATAACTCCAAATGTCAAACAAACTCATAATGGTTCTCGTGAACACTATTTAATAACCTGTACAACGCTTCGATTTCACATTACAAAGTTTTAGTTGCAAAAAAGTATTAGAAAATTCCTGCCAGAATCGACTACAAACTACAAAATAAAAAGGTCATTTGACTGTAGTCTTCAAATAAAATGCTATAGATTTGCATTCCCATAAATTGCAATAAAAATTGAAGCTGGTTTAAGACAACAGCAATCCACTTGGGTTTTAGCCACGTTCGGATTAGCCGTTAGCTCATTTGTCACACCAGAATGGCTGGTCCCAGGTAAGGGTTGTGTCAGGAAGGGCATCCTGGTGACTTTTGCCAAAACAAACATGGGTCCATCCAAGCAAGATAGAAACGGTAATGTTCTAACGAGAGAGGAGAGTGTGATGGGAAGATGGAAGGAGAACTTTGAGGAGCTGATGAATGAAGAGAAAGAAGAGCAGAGGTCATAGAAACTGTGGACCAGGAAGATTAGTGAGGATGAAGTTCAGAAAGTTTTGAAAAGGATGAAGAAGGGGAGGCTGTTGGACCTGATGACGCACCAGTGGAGGTATAAAAATGTCTTAACATTTTCTCCCAACTCAAGACATAACTCTAGTTATTAAATTTAAGTGTAATCCAGTTTCTGATAAGCAGTTTATTTTAGTTATAAAGGTATCATTATAAACATGTTTTGACCATTTGTGTATTTTGCACAATGATCAAATTTCACATACATTTAAATTGTACTTTCGATTAAAAAAAATTAATAACTATTTTTCTTCCTTTCTCAAAGAAAAAAATTCTCTGAATGAATGTTTTTGTTTATTTTGTGACTTTTATATGCAATAACCAGCCTAAAATCTCAGTTTTTCTGTCTGGATTCATTTTAAGGAGCCTGTATTTGACAAAATTCCCAAAAGAATCCAAATCCAAACTCAGTAACACCTTCAGAGCAAACATCATTTGACCAAAGACACAAACGTACAACATTTTTAAACATTTTTCAACTCCTCTACCTGCTCAGTAATTTAAAATAAGTTTGTTTATGCGGTTGCATCTTGATTGATTCTGAAATTATAAAAGTTTATTTATCTTTCACCAGAATAAAGACGAACCAACGAGGTGAAAAATGCACAACTTTAAGAAAACATTACTGACCTTTAAACTAGCTTGACTTGTTTAAAGACGTACCATCAGATGTGGACAGAACGCAGGTCGCTCCTCTTCCACAGCGCAGCATCAGTACCACCTTCTGGTTAAAGCTGAGAATTTCAAAGTGGAAATATTTGAGTCTAAACAGCCCCAACAGAACCAAACAGGTCTGAAATCAGAGTCGGAAGCTTTTAAAGGATTATCTCTCCAGGAAACAAGTCTTCCTCCTGGTGTTTGCTCTTCCTTGTGTGTGTGTGTGTGTGTGTGTGCATTAGCGACGGGGTGTGAGATTACTCCACTTAAACGGTCGTGTTGTGGGTATTTGAACTCCCTTTGGCGACAAATAGCTTGTTCACAAATTATTAATAGTTCAGATCACCTGCAGGACAAATACAGGAGCCTGTTTTTGATCCTCTCAGTTATAATTCTGAAAAGCTATCTCAAAATTGTGACTTAGCATCCCATAGTTATAAGACAGTGTCTTTAAATTAAAACTTTGAAAACAAATTTATCAAAAAAAACAAACAAACAAAAACAGGAATAGGTTCCGGTAGTATAGTTCAGCTCTTTTGAATTATAGTTCTGTAGAAAAATTATAAACAATATCTTACCTGTTGTAGATAGCTTTGTGGACATTCTGAGTTTGGAGAAATCGGCTGTTTGAAATGTCTACTCGTTCATTATACAAGAAAATTAAAAAGTTTTACCTGTAGCTTTCCCTCCTCTACATAGAGCCTTAAACTCTTGTCACATAATACAGGAAAAGGAGTTCAGCGACTCTGTCGTCCTCTTTGGTGGAAACAGATGAACTGAGGCCGTCTCTTCAACAGGGTCAATGTTTCAGAACCTTTCCACAGAACCACACTTCCAAAGATCTGAACGATCTCTTCATTAAGAGCCATAGTTCTCAAGCTGCGGCACAAATAACACTGGCTGTTATCAGCTTTGTGCAAGAACCCGCCTGGAAATAGAAGAAGTGCAGAGGAGAATATTTTGAGAACGTCTGTGGGAACTGGACTGGACCGTGGTTCTGCTTCAGCAGCTCCTGTAGGCAGGAAAAGGCACAAAGCAGGGAAGGAAATGAAATTCAGCTTATCTCGTTCGTATTTAATTGTTTTGAGATGGAAGAAGAACCAAAACCACAGGGTGTGTGGTTCTGTTCTCGGCAATAAAGGCTTGGAACCATCACTTGTTGACCTACACCCTTCGGCCAGGGTAAGGTTGGGGTTTGACCTGTTTGGCTGCTGCTGCCTCAGAAAACAAAAGGACAATAATGGTTGTTTTTTTTCCCTGTGTGTGTGTGTGAATTTCTTCTTCTGTCTGTCTGAACCACGGGACAGATTTCAATGAAACTCTTAGAAAACAATCAGTGGATGTACGTCTACAGCTGATGAACTTTTGGAGTCCACTCCATTCAAGGTGACCGCTACAGCTAAGTGACCTTAAAAAAATACAAACACAAAAATGGCCTCAACTCAGTTAGCAGCTGAGACGAGTTCACAACACTATGAACGCTACACATTTTACAGCATCTCTGGATGAAACTGTTTCATTATTGTTGGCATCAATCCTGTTTGTCTGTTAGCAACCACCTACAACTGATCCACGTTCAGAGACGGCTGCATCAGCTGCTCGACCTCGGCCAACACAGAGATGGTTGTAATTCGGTCAAATCTACAGACATTGAGCTCCAGTTTGACACGGGAGTAACTGAGAGTCATCCTGAACGCGTACTCCGAGCGCTAACAGACTTCACAAGTTTGAAACAGCTGTAACTCCGTCCCCTTTCATCTCAGGGATTTTAGGTGAAACTCTGGTGTGAAAGGTGGCGGACGATGGCGGCACCTCGAAGACTCGGTGCTGTTGGCGTAAAATGTTTGACGACCGCTGTGTCCGTTTCACAAGTCCTGCTGAAGTAATGAGAACAGTTTTGTCTCCGCGTGTAAGCAGGTCCACGATTGCGCCCTGGAGTACGCCACCCCCCTGCTGACTCTGTACCGGATGTCCCAGGAGAGGAGCGCGGGTTTCGGGGAGCCCGAGCGCCGGCAGCAGGTCCTCCTCTTCTACAGGACCCTGCAGGACATCCTGGACCAGTCGCTGGAGTGTCGCAACCGCTACAAGCTCATCCTGCTCCGCGGTACGACAGCAGCCCGACGCGCACGTGTGTGAACTCACAGCGACAATGACGCACCCTTCCCTTTCAGGGGATTTTAGCTTCCTGCTTAGCAGCTTCCCCCTCCAGGAGCTGACAAGCAGAATTTGTGATGAATAAGCGTTTTTCTTCTTCTTCTTTTTTTGGCATTTTGTGTGTGAAATAAATCTGAACTGTGTCCTACAAACCTGAAGGGAAGTGTGAAGTTTCTGTCTCATGTAAACTTTAACTTTAACACACTTTAACCACATGTTGGACTATCAGTTCCGACGTCATTTTTAGGAAACAATTTGGCCGTAAAGCAACGAGGGTAGGTTGAGACAGCAAAAACAAGTCAGGCTTACTGTTCTTCCTGTTGCAGATGAGCGCGAGGACGACCCCCACTTCCTGTCCAAAGCCATCCTGAGACACTTGGAGCACCAGGACAAGGAGGAGTTCTGCCTGAACCCGCCTCCTCAGCAGGAGACCAAACGAGCGTTTCGGGACGTTTTTTTGGCTCCGGCTGCGAACAGCACTGAGTGGCACCGGCCGGAGCCGATGAGCAGGGAGCCAACGCTCATGATCAGCCTGGAGAAACCTCAGCCTCTGAAAGAACCTGTGGAGGACATGGACCTCCACTGCAAAGCCACATGAACACACACACACAACCACGACACTCCTCTTATCTTCTCAGAGCACATCTGATGTTGAAGGTTTAAAGGTGAAATGAAATAAAATCTGAAAATAATGAGTTTTCATGTTTTTTCTTTAGTTAAACATCATCAGACGCTCCAGTGGTCCATTTCTCTGGTTTCAAACCTTAATGACTTGTTTTTAGAGTTTCTGTGGGCGGAGTTCCCTCCTTGGTTGGTGACGTAGAAGCTGTGGCAGACCGCTGTAGGACCCTGAGGAGGTTCCTGTCAGTGTTTATCAGGGAGAATGGAGGCAGGAGAAGAAGAAGAAGAAGTTCTGTTAACAAGAGGACCGGTTTGGAAACACCGTCAGGAAGAGGAACCCCCGAGCTTCACAGTGATGTCACATTTGGAGGAGTTTCCCAACTAACTAACTAACAGGATTAGAATAAAAAAGGCTGATTTCTGAAGACATACTTGGTAGAAAACTTTGATTTGTTAGGCAGATTATATGCTATTTTAGTTAGTGGGATCACTAGATGGTGTGTTTTTGGATTTTTTTTTCACTGATCTCAGCAAAAATCAGTATTTTCTCTTTTTTCCTGCACTGCTGTCTGTGTTCATTACGACTCGTTTTGCAGCACGTGTCACATTTTATATTACATGTCCACTGCACCGGGCTGCATCACTTCCTCCTCCTTAGAGTTCAGGGTGTTGAGAATCTCCCGATAACCCAATCAATACACTGTCAATATGTTTGTTCGTCAGGAGCAGATTTCACTGAATCACAAAATGATCTCATGATTATCACATCTACATACGTCTAACTTGCTTTTTCGGCGTCTTTTTCTCTACCTGCCTTCTTTTTGTAATTGAAAATGGTCCTGACGGCTTCTGGGAAAGGTTCTTGCTTATTTACAGGTTTGTGTTTCAGGTTCTCCTCTTCAGAACATTACCTCCACAGTCAGTCTCCAGACTCTGGGCTGTAATTTTCACCAGGAGCTGAACGAACCACATCCATCCAACCTTCTTGTCCTTCTTGAAGCTGAAGAAGGACTCAGCTGTTGGAGGTTTGGGTCGGTTTAAACAATTAATTACAACAAACTGAACCGTTTCACCCAAACACTGTCTGGATTTGATATTTCCTGCCTTGTTGGCGTTCCTGTGTTTGGCTCTCGATACGTCACACTTCTGAGGGATCACGGATAATACAGAAGAGACCCTGGTAGATTTATAGATCTTTGATTATCAATTTTAAATTAGTGTAATTTTAATGCGAGCCTTTGAAAACAAGCACCTTTTATGACTTTATTTTGATTTATGTTAGCTTCAAGCAACTTATGTGTTCATTTAAAATACATGTTTCCACTGATCCACAAAAAAAAGGAGGAAGGGAAAACTGTTTTTTTATGACTGTATAAACAAAAGAAGCAGTCATAAGACACCTGGCACTGAGCCAGTTTATCACATCTCTCTCACACACACACACACACACACTCCTCATGACTGCAACCGTTCAGCTGAAACTGCTGGCTGACTCAGAGGTGTTTACAGCCTGTTTGTCCTCCAGACGAGGAGGTGAGATAAGAACAGAGCGATCTGATCCATCTGTCATCAGGTTTTACACACAGATTGTTCGGAAATAACAGATGAGAAGAAGAATGAGCCTCCTCTCCAACACACATCAATATCTGCTGCCATGCAAGGCAGACAGTCATGTAGTTGCATGTGTGTGTGTGTGTGTTAGGTTGTCTGTTAGCATAATATCTCACAAGCCTCTAAATGGATTTCAATGAAACTCATAAAACAGTCTTTGGATGTACATCTAAAACTGATTAACTTCCGGAGTCAACCTGAGTCAAGATGGTAGCCACAGCTAATCGACTTTATAAAACACAAAAGCGCCTCAAACTCAGTCGATGTTACAGATCTTGAGCTAAAATCTGGTGTGGTAGTAGCTGAGACTGATCCCAAACACTCACTCAGAGCGCGAACAGATTCTGTGACATCTTTGATTGAAACCTGGACCCAGCACAGCAGGTGGTTCCTTGAAGGAATCTTTTGTTTTAATTAACAATATAATATACATATCTATAATACGGATTTTGCATTTAAGTGATGGTTCTGTGGAAGGATTATGAACACTTAATATCTTACCTGTTGTAGATAGCTGTATGAATGACCTCAGTTTGGAGAAAAAGAGTGTAATTCTAACTAGACTGATGAGCTAATGGCTAGTCTGAGTCGGGCAAAGACGTGGTCCACGTGAATGTTGTTTTTTAATAAACTTTTATGTCCATCACGTTCAGTTTTACATTAAAGTCCAAGAAATATATAATGATATTAGTGCACCTGGAGTGCTACAGCTCGCTGCTGCTGCTGTTTGCACTTTAAAATACCTGCAGAATTTGACTAGAGGCACAGTCAAATTCACAGGGACACACAGAGACAAACGAGACAAACAACCATTCACACTCTGGTGGACGTAATTAAAAAGTAAAAATAATAACGAGATAAAATAGTGAAAAAACAATAAAAAACCATAAAACCAACATCTCACACTGAACTAAAAGCCAAAAGGAAACAAAACAAAGTGTTTTAAGAGAGAATTTAAAGACATGAAGTGAGCCGGTCAGTTTGGGGACAGTTTTTAAATAAAATAAATGAATCAGTGACAGATAGTCAAATAAACCTGTATTGAACTTCATCATTTATAAAACATGTTTATTTGGACAACAGATAGAAAGAGACCGTTCTATACATACTTATGTGTATTAGCTGATTAACAAAAATAACGTCTTTCCCTCAACCTTCAGCTGTTTTTGTATTTTGATATAAACTAGGCGCGTTCACGAGGAAAGCCACGGCTGTTTGTCAGATTCCTGCCTCCGTCAGGCTGCTGATAATAGTTTGTGTTTCTGTTTGATAAGGATTAAAACAAACAAAACAAAAACATGACGAGAACAAACATCTGCAGACACGTGAGTTTCCACACACCGCCGGAACAGAGACAGGTCCGACTTGTTCTCTGACAGGAACTTCACCGAACAGCTGACATCAGCCTGACACACAGATGGACGGATCAGAACTGGGCCGCCATGCCTGTGTTTACACACACACAGAAATGCAATAAACATCTGTAAATCATCCAAACCTCCCATTTCACCTGAATTTGTACAATCAATATGATAAAACAAAATGTTTCTGCATTTCTGACCATTTGTTTAAATTACTAATGAAGCCTAGGTGTAAATTCAAACTGGAAGACCTGCTCCGGACTCACCTGCATCATCGGATCGCCACGTCATGCGCCCCTCTTCAGCCTATCAGCATCCGACCGCGCCTTCATCGCATCCAATCAGTGAGCAAGCCTCCGTTTAAAAGAGACTTCCATCAGAGCTCCATCCCTTCACCCACCGAACTTCAGCCCTCCTCGGCCCCTTGTTCTCAGCTCTACCAGGATCCTTCCCATCTTCGACCGCCACCACCAGTGTCCGGCCCAGGGGGAAGACACCTCTAATCCCCATCCTAGTTTCCTGCTCAAGCGCATCGCCACATTCAGCACCTGCGTCTTCCGCCAGGGCCAAGCGCCAAATTCTCATGTCATTAAACTTTTTTAATCGCCATCTTTTTCTGTGTGAGTCTCTCCGGGTTGAATTATTAGTTTCTAACTTTAACTGGGAAGGTGTCAGGAATGGTGAGGTCTGGAACGAAGACTTTAATAAACAAGAAGCTGACGGTGGAGGAAAGACAAAGAGACCCAACTTACGATGAGCACACAAGGGCCGAGCGGGAGGACAAACAGCACCGCTGACTGATGACAGAGTGAGCAGTGGGAGCTCTATGTAATAATAATAATAATACATTAAACTTAAGAGGCGCCTTTCAGGGCAATAAAAACTTTAACGTAGACAAAAATAGAGAGACGTGGCGGGGCACGTTGATCAGAGTGAAAACGCTCGTTCGAACAGGTGAGTTTTCAGCTGAGATGTGAAAAGAGACAGAGGGCCGGTGTTCCTGACGTCAGGCAGGAGGGCAGCTCGGCTAAAGGCCCTGAACCCCACAGTGGTCAGGAGACGAGCAGGAGGCGCAAGGAGGGGCAAGGAGGTCGACCTGAGAGGTCAAGAGGTCGGACAAATATGAATGAGCGAGGCGACAGGTGGCTTTGAACGTATAAAGAAGGATTTTGAATTCCAGGTATCTGATTGGGAGCCAGTAGAGCTGTAAAAACAGGTGAAATGTGACAGGCGGCAGCGTTCTGGACCAGCTGAGGTCTATGAGAAGATTTATACGGGACACCGAAGAGGAGAGAACTGCAGTAATCCAGGCGAGACGTGACAAGACTGTGGCTGGGAGGAATCATTACAGGAGGAGACAGCTGATCTGGTTAGAAAAACGAGGGACAGGTGAGAGACAAGATGCAGGAGTGAGGTCAAGAGAAGGAAGAAAACGACACGGGGGGAAACTAAACGTAACCGACGAGATAAACTGAATCCAAGCCAACAAAACAAAACCCAAAGGAGTCAGGGTCAAGACAGGAGTAAAACAATACAGTGAGGCTACAAACAGTTTGGTGGGCAGGAGAAGAGCCTTCCAGAGAGGCTGAAGGGAAAATACAGAAACTGATCCGCCTGTCGCCGCTGAAAACATCTTACAAGAACTAAAATCAAAACTAGAAAATGTCTGAATAAGTGTCAAAGAGAGCCACAGCAGCAGCTGTGTGGACAGGTTCGGATGAAGAGCAAAAGGAACGGTAACAGTACCGCTGGTGGCTCGTTAGGGTCGCCATGGTAACCCCATGTCTGAGTCTCTCGCTCACTGACAGCACTCTTAATGAGAGAGTCAGACAGAAACGGAGGTTAAAGCTAGAAAGCACCGTCGGTCTCAAATAACCGGCCGCTGTGTAAAAGCTGAAGGCCGTACTGAAAATAAATCTTTGGAACTGGAAGCAGCAGAAGTATTTATTGGGCAGCATGATGGGGTAGTGGTTAGCACTGCTGTCTCACAGCAAGAAGGTCCTGGGTTCAAACCCCAGGGTTGGACCTGGGCTCCTTCTGTGTGGAGCTCTGCATGTTCTCCTCTCCACTATGCTTTCCTCCCTAATGTTTGGCTGCCTTCAGGCCAAGGACTCCCTTGAAAAAGAGATCTGAGATCTTAATGGGATTTGCCTGGTAAAATAAAGTTTAATATATAAATAAAAGCATCCGCACATCACATATTTGGGTTTGCTACAGAGTCACTATATGTCACTATGTGCGTGCTATAGATGCAAAAATGCATCTGAAACATCCTTAGGTTAGGTTATGTTATTTATACCCAAGGGTAGATTTGGTTTGCATTGGTACAGAAAAATCTGGCTGATGTTACTGATTTTTGGACGACAGCTTAATGATCTGCTGAGGGAACTTTTTCCTCTCAAAGTTACTTGGCTGAAACTGATTCAATAACAGCACGATAAAACATAGTTATTATAGTTCGGTCAGTATTGAAATGACAGTTTCCTTTGACAAATAAGTGTTTTTACACACTTTGTCAAGATTGGTTTCAAAGTTTAATTTATCATCTATCACTGTCCCCAGGTATTTATAAGTCTGCACTCTCTCAAAGGCCTGGCCTCTAATTGAAGATACTTCCTGTTTGTGAGGTAATAGTCATATCCTTCATCTTATCGATAGTTAATTTGAGGAAGGAGTCGTCACTCCATGTAACAAAATCATCAACCACCTGCCCATGACTGCTTTCATGTCCTTTAAGCAGGCTGACAATAGCACAATCATCTGCATGTTTTATGATAAACCTACTGTCATGTCTGCTCTGACTCATGTTTGTGTATAAAATAAAAAGCAGGGGTGACTACACGCATCCTTGAGGTGACCCAGTGGAGGAGTACTTGATGTCAGACAGACGGTTATTAACTCTCACTCTCTGTGTCCTATGACGGAAAAAATTCTAAATCCAGCCCGTCAGACTATTGCACAAGGAAAACTGTTCAACAAGCAAGGCTGGATTGTATTAAAAGCTGAGGAAAAATCACCAAATAAAAGTCTAACATGTGTCTCATTAGATTCTCCTGTAAGGTGCTTCAGCAGCAGGTTTAGCAAAGTGAGTGTTGCATCTTCTTCCCCTCGATGAGGCCTATAAGCAAACTGCAGGGGATCTAGAAGATGCTGAGTCTGCTTTAAAATCTCATCTCTGATTAGTTTTTATCAAAACTGAGGTCAAAGCTACTGGTTTAAAATGGTCAACAGTTTTAGGGTGATTAGATTTGGGGACAGGAACCACAAGAGCATTCTTCCAAATGGTAGGAACATGTTGTGTTTGCAGAGACTTATTATAAATATAGTGGAAGACTGGACTCAGCTCATTAGCACAAAGCTTTACAGAACGGCCACATAGGCTTTTTTAACATCTTGAAGACTGACGTTAAAGTGCTGTGTGTCTGTAAGATTATGAACCAGTTTCTGTGTTTCTTCTCGAAGATCACAGGAGTCAAAACGACAATAAAATGAGTTTCAGGCATTTGCAAGTTTGAAATCCTGAATCGATCCCGTCCATAGTTACCCGGGTGTCTTTTGGCTTCTGAAGACCTACAATACTGGCCCATGCTGAGCCGGGTTTATTTGCTTTGTACTTTTGTTTTGCTATTAAAATGTCAATTTTTAATTATTTTCTTGCTAAATGTTGGTCAGAGACTGTTCCCTGTTTAAATTGATTTGATTGTATATTGATTTTTTGTATAAACATGACTTAACTGATTTAGTCACCCAACGTCTATTGTTAGGATATATTTTTATACACTTCCGTGGGATAATCATATCCCTACAAAATGTGACATAAGAACATGTTACATCCGCCAGTGGATCTAAATCATCACCACAAGATTGTCGAAAAAGGTCCCAGTCTGTATCTGTAGGAACTGATTCCTCATTCCATATGTAAGTAACTCTACAATATGCAGTTTTGTGAGAATTTAGTCAATTTATCAAGAAAAACTACCTTTAAAACATTTTGACACTTGGTAAATCCACTGTGTTCACGCTGACACTTTCTATCTTTGATTTTTCTACAGGGAATGTAGAAAGTGGCTGTCTTAATCACCAAATTTATGAGATTAACTTCTGTTGCATGTCTAATCAATAATTTGGATCTAGAATTAAAGTCTTCATGTCCTGATTTCCCTGAAGCTTCTGCTCCTTCCGGTCTGGATCCTCCAACATATGATTGTGTTGGTTTAAATTGTAAACTTTGACACCAGTGTTGTTCCTTTATTTGATAAAGAAGTGGAGGATGTTCCAGACCTGTATGCTGACAATCCATCTGTCCGATCCACATTCTCCTAACTTCATCTTCCTGCTGATATCTGGCTCTCCTCTGCCTCCTTCTGCTTTCATTGTGTTTTTTTTTCATGGAGCTGACAGGATTTTACACCAGTGTGGTGAATTTCAGGAGGATCTCGTGTACAGCTGAAGACCTACATCATCAAAGACGGCATGTCTCATTGACAGTCGTTAACATTGCTCCCGTTTTGGCGGACATATTGGATCCTCCACAACGTCACAAATTCTGATTAGACGATGAGAGGGAGGGCTCTCTCTTTGTTTTTAGCTCCATGGTTTCTACAGTTTTATGTAAGAGAAAAAGACCCCTTCAGTTTTGAAGAAAAGCTCACAGCTCAGAGTACTGGAGGTCAGTCAGAGTTTGGATGTGAGCACAAAGAGAGGAAAACTGGGTGAACGACAACAAAAACGCCCACGTTTTGATGCAAAAACTGTGTAAGTTTGCAAAAAATGTGCAATGTTTCAACAGCTCAAACGTTGGTTTATGACGTCGTCCTACTAAATTCTGTGATCCAGTTCTATTATTAAAAACATCAAAGTGCCAGTTCTGCCACAAAAGGTCCAACTTTCTGTGACCTGTTTAAACCCTGAATAATGTTTCTGTTGTTAAGTCTCATTGTTGTGTTTGTGGACATTTCTCTCAGGCTTTTTCTCATTTGGACCACACCGCACAACGAGCTGTTACCAAAAGTCCCAATCCAGCTTCATGTTTTAACGCTTTGTGAGGTTTTTGTTTTTTCCTTAAACTGCACTGACCAATGAACTGAAATGTGTGACAGAAACAGGAAAAATAATTTAAAAAAAAGACACTCATCAAATCCTGCTACTAATAATAATTTCTGTATTTAAACAGTGTCCTTATAAACCAAAAGTCAAACGACTCATTTCACTTTTTGCCTCAGTCATTTCCATTAGTTCTCCTTTTCTTTCACAGTTTTTCTTCAGCTTGCAGCAGCTGCAGCTGAGCTGGAATAAACCAGCTGTAAAACAAAGAAGAAGAGTACTTTCACAAGAGCTGTGCTGAATCAGTGAGTCGGTGTGACGACACGCCGTAGTTCCCCTCCTCACAAACACACTCTGTAGGTCTCTGTGTGCGACGTCAGCGGGCTCGGATCTGATTGGCCGTCGGCGGTGACGTCACAGCGGGGAGATTTCTGAGGAGGGTGAGTCATTTCACGTCGAACCAGCAAGGTTGAACTTTAAGTCCATCTGAAACTGTATCAGACAGCAAAGTCCTCCTTACATGTCTTTAAGACAAAGTTCTGTCTTTACAGCTACATTTAAAAGCAGCTAAACATTATATTTTTAAATTCGGCGATCTTTTTCTAGCACTGCATGGGTTTTTTGCAGTAGATGTGACAAAACCCTAATTGCTTTAAAAGTTATCAATAAAAAAAAAATCACTTTTAAAATGGACTGGGAGGCAGAGAGCAGGTCCTACGGTCTCGTTGTGGGGGACAGAGGTTCGGACCTTGAGCTACAGATAGCTCTGTTTGTTTTTTTAAAGCTCCACTCCCTGGCCTTTTCTCAGGCGAGTGTCTGGATGTCACGAGTCAGACCACGTTATGTTACTCACCTGTGAGTCAAGCAAAGTCCACCTCCTTGAGTCTAGACACGTACTAAAGAAAAAAAAACTTTCCAGCCTTTAAAGGAACCTCATGGATTAAAGAAGCTGTAAGAAGAGTTAAATATTTATTAAAGTACACACTAACAAGAGGCAGTGAAACGGTCATTTCACAGTTGTAACTTAGGTTATAACGTATTTATTAATTATTTACAGGGTGAGACATTTTTATTCTGCTGAACTTCTTCAGATCGTCCACTTAGAAACCAACATCCATCAAGACGAGTTACTGAGAGGAAGCAAACCAAAGCAAAGACATCTGATGATGCTTTCAAGTATCTGTATATATTTATATATACGGTATATGTTTACAGGTATGTGACGAGCTGCAGTGGCAGCATATTTACTTCAGACCTGTTGGTGTAAAACCTTTAGGTGAGTCACAGGCGGGTAGATTTCCACAGCAGCTGGTGTTCCTGTTTTGCCCCAAAAGTTTTACTTTAAAAAAAAAATAGCTTTGTCATCCCTGCAGTTTGTTAAATGCAAAAAGATTCTTCAGAAATATTCAAAACCTGTGAGAGGTAAATGTATTTAAAAAGCGTTACAGCGGTGAGAAAGATCGTTGGGTAAAGTTGCCCAGATGGAATAAATGTTATTATTCCAAGGGTCTGTCGCTGCTCAAGTCCTGCTTGTATTAGAAAAAATGTAAACTAATTCCAGTCATGCTGAAATAAATGACGATCTGAAGACAGTTCACATGTCTTACATGTGCTTTTTGGACTTGGAGAAGGCATTGAACCGTGTTCCTCAGGGTACCCTATAGGGGGCGCTCTGTGAGTATGGGATTGGGGGTCCATTACTACGGGTCCTTCAGTCTCTATACAGACGGTCTGAGAGTCTGGTTCTCCTTGCCAGCAGTAAGTCGGACCTCTTCAGGGTGGGAGCTGGACTTCACCAGGGCTGATTCTGTTCGTGACGTTTATGGACAGAATTTCTCTGTGCAGCCAGGGGGTGGAGGGGGTCCGGTTCAGTGGCCTCAGGATTCTGTCTCCTCTACTTCCAGATGATGTGGTCCTGTTGGCTCTAGGACACCAGTGAGAGCTGGAGATCAGGACACAATGACTCTAACTCCCCACGTGTGAAATCCACATGGTTGCTCTGTGAAGGAAACCATTTCAGCACGTCAGAATGTCCCGAACCGTTTACCAGCGCCAGGATCCAAACAAACCCCCCAAAAACTGGTCAAACCTCTCGGTACCTGAGGAAGCTACATCCTCATTTCTGAAAAGCTCCACATTCAAATTTTTTACATTCGGAAACACCGAAGCCAGAGTTTTCAAAAACCTTCACTTTGCTATGCGTTTCTCAACGCATCCACTTTTCTCCCTAAAGGCACAAATAATGTGTAGACAGGAGGTGCGCCAGAAGTGCTACAGCCTGCTGCTGCCGCCACTACTTGCGCTTGTGAAAAAAAACACGGGCAAAGATTTCTAAAACGGCATTCAGATGAACAGCTATGAACTGTTTTAGACTGGAGCAATGAACTCATTCATACCAGTCATTAGCTTGAAAATCTAAACTGTCCTTTGAACTTTCATCTGTAGTTTTAAATTAAATTAGATTTAATTTAAAACTAACCTTAACCCTAATCAATGTATTCACATAATAATAAACGATTCACACAGAATTTTAGTCCATTGACTGAATGTCATTAGAATAAATAACAATAAAATGGATTGATTGTGAATTTGTATTTTTAGTGAACTGATTACAGTTCTGGTTCTGGGTCTTCTCCCAGTCGGACATGCCTGGAACACCTTTCTATGGAGGCGTCCAGGGGGCATCTTTACCAGATACCCGAACCACCTCAACTGGCTCCTCTCGATGTGGAGGAGCAGCGGCTCTACTCTGACTCCCTCCTGGATAACCGAACTTCTCACCCTGTCTCTAAGATGAATTTTTCCTGAAGGCGGTCGGGATGAAGATCAGCACCTCTAAATCTGAGGCCATGGTCCTCGCTTGGAAAAGGGTGGACTGCTCTCTCCATGGGAGAGCCCTGTACCCATGATCTCTTTCTTTCAGTCATTACCCAAAGGTCATGACCAAAGGTGAGGGTAGGAACGTAGACCAACCAGTAAACAGAGAGTTTAGCTCCCTCTTCACCACAGCAGACAGGTACGGAGTACACAACACTGAGGAAGCTGCACCGATCTGTCTGTTGATCTCATGCTCCATTCACCCAAAAATACATAAACTCCTCCACTTGAGGCAGCACCTCATCCCTAACATGGACTTATGGGATCGCTTGCAAAAATAAATAAATAAATAAAATCACGTTTTTATGTGATTTCTACAGGTGTAGTTCATGTGGCTAAACCAAAAATGAGTTTGGGGAGAATCTTTAACCGGTTCTTGATATGTTGTTAATGTTCTTTTCACCATGTGGCATGGTGTTAGTGATTCAGCTCCTTGTTAGAATGTGTAAACAGTGGACAAAGGGGAAAAAAGGAGAAAAAATTAAATAATAAAAAATCCATCTGGAGTAGTGTTGACTGAGATTGTATCCACAACCGGTTAGATACTGATTGTTCATAACCATTCCACGGAACTGCACGTCAAAAACCTGAACTATCCCTTTAAAATATGATCTTTAATTTATTAGGAAGCATTTAAATCGGGACGCAGCTTCAGATGTACGTGCCTTCCTCACCTGTGTGATCATAATGTAGAAACTAAGAGTAAAAAACTCCGGTGTTGGGGTCAGAATGATGTAATTATCCCTGTAGTTACGCTGAAGCCTGGCGCTGCAACCTGCGCGGACGTTGCGTGAGCCGCAAACCCGGAACTTTCCAGACTGATCCGGCTAAGCCCCGCCCCCTGCGCTGATGCAAGCGGGAGGGTGAGGGGGGCGGAGCCTCGGGTATAAAAGCTCCGGGCTCGTGCGGCTACCCTCGACTCATTCATGGAGGAATCGCAGAGAGAACAGCTGGAGGAGACGCCGGAGCTTCACGGAGAGGATTCAGGATGGTGTATACCGCGGCTCTGCCCCTCGAACACGGACTGTCCGCGCTGTCGGAGGACGGGAGTGTCGTGGAGATGATCGGGCGGTTCTTCCAGCCCAGAGCCCCGGTGCGAGGCGCGAGCTCAGCCCGGCGGGGGAGCGTCGACAGCTGCGACGAGAAGGAGAACAACTCGCCTGGTAAGTCTGAGTTTTTGTTAAAAACGCACAGTAAGAGACTGAATTACTCTGCCACTGTTAGCTGAGGTGGTTATGGAGCTGTTAATGCTCCTAAATATAATGACTTGGGCTGTTCCTCTGCCTCTTTAAGAGTTTAATATATTTGTCCTTAAGATTAAAATGACCTGAGGCCTCGGGTTAACTTGGCTCAAGGGTAGCAGCACGGTTGACTCAGTCAGTCAAGTCTTCAGTCAGCTGATGAGCTGTCATCAGCCTCTTGTTGAACCTGACTGGAAGAAAGTGGCTCCATTTTCTGACTCCTTCCTGTCTCCTCCCACAGGTCCAGACCAGGACTCTGGTCTGGAGGAGGAACAGCAGCTCCTCCATCATGACGTGACCCAGCAGATGGAGCGCTGTCTGACCGAGGCCAAGGCCTCCACCCTGCACTGCCGCCTGCTGCTGCTGCCCCGCCGCATGATCCCCAGGATCGGCCAGCACATCCTGCGCTCCTCCGCCGAGGAGCCCTGCGGACTCCGGGGGGCCTCCATCAAGCTTTACGTCGAGGGCAAAGACGGCCTGAAGTCGGCGGGGAGCATCCTCCCGGACCCGAGCGTCACGCCCACCTTCGAGCTCTCCGTGGTCCTCAGGGTGGACGAGGACGACGGCTGGCCGCCTCTGAGGCACATCTTTGACACCAGCAGGGTCCTGAAGCTGAGGGCCGAGTACCGGCTGGTGAAGAGGAAGCTCTACTCCTCAGCCAGTCCTGTAGTTCAGGATTACAGATGAACTGAGACGGGACACGTTTATTCACTTTGAACCAACTTAGGAACTGGAAGATTCTGCAGCCTTCGTAGTAACTCTTGAGTTTTTTTATTTTTTTACTTGACAGATGTGAGTAACTTTGAGCAGGTCCTCAAATCGCACCAGAGATTGTTTGTTTTTCACAATAAATCTGCTGTTTCTTTGCACAAAACACTACCAGTTATGATTTCAATCCAGAACTGGGCTGGTCTCACTTCTGAAGTGTACTTCATCTTATTTAATAAATTATTTACACTTGACTCTGTCCTGTGTGCGTGCTGCTTGCTGTCTCGGTGAAACCCCAGGGGCCAGAGGGATTAAATCTGTCAAATTACATGAATATATTGAGCCTTTACTGGGTGTCAACGTTTTACAAATTACACCTGGATGAATTGCATTTAGATTGAAGTGTAGTTTTCAATAAAAAGGTCAGTTTTGGGGAAAACTGCACAATTAAAACCAGAAAAACCAAGCTGGTCCCCTAAAGTTGAAGATGATCCTGGCAGAAGTGCTGAAACCTGAAGAAAGTCATGAGCTGAAAAGTTTAAGGTTGAGCAGTGATTAGACCGGGGGTCTCCAACCCTGGTCCTGGAGGGCCACCATCCTGCATGTTTTACTTGTTTCTCTGCTCCAACACACCT
Organism: Kryptolebias marmoratus; assembly: GCF_001649575.2. Classification (NCBI taxonomy): domain Eukaryota; kingdom Metazoa; phylum Chordata; class Actinopteri; order Cyprinodontiformes; family Rivulidae; genus Kryptolebias; species Kryptolebias marmoratus. The sequence goes on from NC_051438.1 coordinate 8,437,204, forward strand.
GATTCAGTGGTTAAATCACCTCTTCATGTTCTGCAGAAGCCTGTTAATCACCCATTGATTCAAATCAGGTGTGTTGAAGCAGAGAAACAAGTAAAACCTGCAGGATGGTGGCCCTCCAGGACCAGGGTTAGAGACCCCTGGACTTGAGCCATGTTTGATAAACTGGTACAAGTACTACTGGTGGTACCTAAAAGCTAACAGAAGTCAAAAGCCAGTTTGACCAAAAATGGCACCAGTTTGGTGAAGCAGATTTCAGAGAACGTCTTTGAATGAACATGTATCTATGGGTAAAATATTTGTAAATCTGAAATGTAACTGAGGCTTCGAAGTCTCAGCCAGTTGGGTTTAAAGGGTTAAAGTTAGAAGTGCGGGTAGGTCAGGTTGTACAATCTTGTAAACTCTTACTACTGGTTTTATTACATCTCTTAAAGGTGGTAGTTGTTAAAAACAAGTCTGAGAACCACTGGGCTGGAGGGATAAAACCAAGGCTGCTTGTGGAGGAAATAAAAGGTCAAAGGAATGAGTAAACACATCTACTAGTGCTGTGATAGAATTTTGATATTCGACTTAAGGGAAATTAAATTCCTGTTTAGATAAATCTTCTGACCTTACAGGTTTATATAAACCCAAAATAAACATGATGTCAATTACTTTATTTTACATAAATATTAGTTTATTTATCTCTAGCTGTATTTACATCATATCTAACTGTTCTAAAGACGGTGTAATGTGTGAAATATCAATAATTACCAGTTTTGTGTAGGAAACATCTAGACCTAACTGATTGTTTTGTTGGCACACACTGATTTATTTAGAAGACTTATTCGTTCCCAGCCTGTTCACTAACTCCAGTTCCAGGTGGTTTGCAGGGAAAGGAAACGGCGTAAAATAGTGCAAGGTGTTTAATTTCAACGTGTGGAGTCGGGACTCCGAATGCAGCGGGTACAGAGCTGGAAGAATCCGGTCGGAGGCCGACGTTTTGCTCTCCGCCTCAAACCTGTCGGTGGATGAACCGCTCGGACCGGTTCGACATTTACAGCTAATTTCCTTTATTTAACAAATGTACACCAAAAACATGATACATACACCAGCTACCCTAAGTACAAGATCCTCCTCGGGTACAACACGTTTACAGAGAACACACACACACACACACACACTCACACACACTCAAACTACTACATCCTAACAGACAAGAGCAGGGATGAACGGTACGTTTTCGGCCCGTTACGAACCGGTTTGGGCCCAAACTGCCACAACGTCTCAGAGTACTTTTTGTTTGGACTCCTGCCTTCAGACGCCTCCGTTTGTCTCAGCACATAAAATAATCGTGGGGTCAAAGGTCGCCCATCAGAGTCACAAGAGGCTGCTGTTGTAAACGCAGGCGTCTGAGATCAAGCCGCTCCACTCTTTTAAAAGGGACAGTTTGGATGAACAGTTAATATCTTACCTGTCGCAGATGGCTCCTTGGATGGCCTCAGCTCGGAGAAACCGACCGGAAAGGACCGCTGCTTTCTTAAAAACGTTTGCAGCGGTCCATACTTGCGTTATAAACTTTTACACCGTTGTCGTCAGATTTCAGGATCATTTACGCAGGGGTTAGCAGCTAGCTGTAGCTTCCAGCAGGATTACCAGAATAATCACGTGATGTGGAACCGACGACAGCGTCAAGGTTTATAAAAAATAATACTTGAATGAACTGCTTTGACGTTTTGAAGCTTGGAGCCGTTTTAAGACGGCAGCAATCCCCCGCTTGGACTAGCCGTTAGCTCATCGACCTGGCCAGAGTTAAACTCCAATCCTCCAAGCTTTGACCAATCAAGGAGCTACCTATAACAGGTAAGAACCCCACTTCTGAGCGACACATTTAAAGCCCTCCATCGAATGTGATGTCTAAGATATCAATTTGAATTCTTTAATCATGACCTCTTTTAAATCATTCTTTAAAAAAACAAAAAACAAAAAAAACAGCAGAAATGCTCAGATTATTCTTATAATTTAGGAACCTAACACATGCACCGTTATACATTAGCTAACAGGCTGACGCCACCTGAGCCCTGACTCAGCAGAAAACACTGAAACACCGTCAGATTTGGTTTCCGTCTCGATGTACGAAGCTGTGGCCCGATTGAATACACGTCTCGGTTCTGTGTGCCGTCGGCCCAACATGCAGGAGTAACAGGACAGGCTTCGAACTTGCGGTGCGTTTTGTGTTTTTCGGGTGGCGGGCTTCACGTCTCGCCAGCTCTGACTGGGCACAGTTTGGTGCGGGATCCACTCAGCAGACAGACGAGTACTAAAGTAGAAAATGTTCACCGTGATCAAATCCAGCAGGCAGACCTTCACTGTTTGACCCCAGACAAACTTTTGCTGGTGATTTTTAAAAGAAAAAAAAAGATAAAGTTCTTGTTCATCCTCGGCAGAGAAACAATGATAATGATGATGATCTACCTTCACAGGTTCTACCCTGGAGAGAAATCCCACATAAACCATTCTGACCCGCTCCTGATCCAGGTGTGTGTGTGGGTGAACACACACGCCCAGAGTGAGCAGTCAGCACGAGTGTCATCTCCTCCAAAAGCTCCGTTTTACTTCTTCATCTTCAGGTCGGCCTCCATCGCGCTGCGTCGGCCCCTGGTTCCTCCGTCCTGCGGCACAGACACAGAGCAAAAGGCTTATCGCAAAGGTCAAAGGTCAGCTGAGCAGAACGCAGAGGCCCTTTGTCATGTGACCGAGCTCTGCACAAACAAAAAAAAAAAAAAAAAAAATAAACACNCTGTCTGAGCAACACGGCCACTAGAGGCTGCACAAGCAAAGACACATATTTATAGATCAATACTGAGAGAGAGAAAGCCAGAGGAATCAATTGAGAAACAGGGAAAAGAAGATGGTGAGATAGCATGCAGTTCAGCTCTGCAAAAAAAAAAAAAAAAAAAAAACAAATAAACACAGCACAGTCCATCTCGGAGGGCTTCCTCCTCGCATGAAGGGCGAAACGGGGGAAAAAAAAAAAGAAAACAAGGATGGCCAAAACTAAAGAAAAACACCGAGGGAGGTTCAGAAACGAAAAGAAAAGGAGGAGGAAATAAAATTAGAACATGCAGAGACATGAACAACGCCACGTAAACGGAAAAAACACAGGAAACCGGCATGGGTTCATTAACCAAAAGGGCAACAGAAGCTTGGGCGATGAAAGGAGGCTCTGTATGTGTGTGTGTGTGTGTGTGTAAACAATGTAAAGTTCATGAGGGTGACATGGACGACATGTAGGTGAGACGTGTGTGTGTGTGAGAGAGAAGGAGGTCCTTCTGATGGTGTAGATGTGTGGCTCAGTGAAGCTGCACAACCTGCTTCTTGTTAATAAGAAAACAAAGAGGTTCTTCACCACTCGGAGCAAATCAAAACGATGACATGAGACACTGATTGACTGACTTCACTGAAGGAAAAACTGAAAGATGGAGATTAAACGAAAAAGAAAACCGACAGATATCAGAGGTGCAGACGGTGAGTGGCATCATGAGTGTGATGTTGATGATGTTTTTTTGCGCCGAGGCGGGCCTGGTTCTGGTGAGGTCTGAGGGAGAACCTGAATACTTACAAAGAGAGAGAGAAGGAAAGCAGGAGAGGCCATTGGGACACTGTCCTGTAGGAGGACAGACATCGGAGTGAGAGAGAGAAAGCAAAAGACACAAACGGCCGTGAGAGGGCAAGCATTATACGAGTCTGAGGCGAACAACAGAGGGACGCTGACACACACACGCACGCGCACACACACACCTTAGCTCCAAAGTGCAGGAAAGACATTGGAAACATGACAGACAGACAGTAAATATAAAGAGGATGCACTGATTGTTTGGCTGCTGACTGGAAGCATCCAGTTTTCAGATTTTAACCAACTCAACCAGCGCTCCGACACAAAAATCTGTTTTTATTTTGGTCTGTGAACGCCTCATAGCTGAGGCCCGTTCACACTGAATGACAGCCACAACCTAAAGCAGGGGTGTCAAACTCCGTTCCTCGGGGCGCTCTCCTGCATGTTTTAGATGTTCCTGCTTTAAAACACCTGCTTTAAATGGATGACTTGTTGCCATGCTCCTGGAGAATTTGATGATTTGGTGAGGAGGTGATTAAACCGTTTGAATCAGGTGTGTTGGAGCAGAAAAACCTAAAACTCCCAGGACGAGTGGCCCTCGAAGCCTGGAGTTTGACACCCCTGACATAAAATATTTTCTATAATATATTCTTTTACACAGTTACATTTGGAAATTTGACACTTTTCCAAACTTTTTGTCCATTTTTTGACAACCAAACATCTGTAGATTTACTGTAATTTATAAGATTTGCACAGCACTGTTTGCTTTTAATGCTTCAATGTGGAAACTTTGATTTTTTATTGTTCTTATCCCCATAATTCCAATAGATATGAGCTCCTTATAGTGAGAGATGTTTTTGTTTCATCTCCATGTTAGAGAAAAAAATGACTGACTTGAGCTAACATGATTGCTGATTTTGAGCTGATATTTGGGGTGGTAGTAACTGAGAGTCATCCCCAACACATAAAATAATCCAAGCACTGACAGAAACCAACGGAGAGCCTTTCGTGCACTCCTTACAATCCTTCAAGGAATGCCAGTTTAAATATGTCGTTTTTAGAAAACACAGAAGGTCACAGACTCTAATGGTCTTCCACACACTTTTTTCTTTTCCCCATACTTATCCAGACCCTGACAATACTAAAAATCAAGTTTCACACTTTTCAGGTCTGTGTAGGAAGAAGAAGAATGTCACGATGCAGGCAGCTCCGCTCTTAGCACTTGATAAATACTTTTTTCACTACAGAAGCTGTGTGCTCAGAACCATCGTGGACCTTTCACTCCGTCACGTGTGACGTGGAGCAAATAATACGCATCTGAAGACCCCGCAGAGAGCAGCCGCAAACTGGAAACTGAAACTGGCTTGGGAAATCACGAACCAGTGGTTTTACAACACGTAAAAACAAAAAACAGGTGCAGACAAAAGTTTCTGCCCTGGCTTCAGGGAAAACTAAGATCAGCACCGACCAGGTTCGCAGAGCAGGAACAACCAAAATAAAACTTGGAAGCATTTGTCAAATACATTCTGTTAAAAAACAAAAAAAACATCAGGTGATTTATTTTTATTTCCTGACCTCCAAGAAAACTTGTTTCAGAGATTCAGAGAACATAAGACACAGACTTATCATACTTAGCAAGGCCAGCTGTCCCCTCCAACCCATCCATCCTCTACATGTTCTTCATCCGTTAAATAAACAGTAGCTCTGCAGCTAACTGGGTCAGGCAGTGATCGAGATCATTCATTCATTTATTTCTCAGCTCAGACGTCGGCAAACAGCCCAGCAGGAGCTGGCCCTTTGGACCGCTTTGCTCAGGTGTTATCCACGAAGGAATAATCTGAGAATTTCCAGCCAATCAGAGCGATTCCTCATCTTCAGCCCGGTGTGAGAACAGGAAGTTAAACACAGGACTTCCTGTTGCTGCCTGTTTAAGAGCCGGATTCATTCAGACTCATTCTGATGATCGTTTTCTGACAACAAATTGGTAACCAGTAGGCCGATTTTAAAAATTCAAACTGTGTTGGATTTGTCTTTAAAAGATCGATCTAATGGGATCAAAACATGTTGGGTTTGATGAGGTTAGAAAAATCAGGTGGCCTTGCTAATATACTCGATCAGTATTTATACGCACACAGATGAGCATGTAGACAGACACAGATAGAAAGACAGGCAGACAGAGAGACAGGCAGACAGAGAGACAGGCAGACAGAGAGACAGGCAGACAGAGAGACAGGCAGACACAGAGACAGGCAGACACAGAGACAGGCAGACACAGAGACAGAACAAAGATCAGCTGAGATTCATCATCAATATTTCTTCCACTGAAGCAGAGTTCATGTTTCTAACACTGTAAACATGCTGTTTGTTGTCATTTAGATTAATGAAACATTATATAACTCAGAGTCACTTCCAGGAACTTTTTTTTTTTTTAGATCTTAGCACCAATGTTCACACCACAGTGATTTCTAATTCAAAACAAACTAATGTTGAGTTTGAGGTTTTTAAAGATTCTCCTTCAACCTGTGAGGAAACATCAGAGACCGAGTGCTGAAAGTTAAAAAGAGTTTGTTTTAGGATGTGATCAGCTTCAGCTGCACTGACGTTTTCCTTCAAACTGAAAAAAATAAATAATATCTGTGTTTCACTACAAAAAATAAAGAAAAATTCATAACTGCAGGCGGTGGGAAGGCGGTGAAATGTCACCAAGGTGGGAAATGTGTTCGAATAATAATAATAAAGAGACTAAAATGCCTTAAAAGCTGCAGATTAAACAACTGTTAATAAAAAGACCCGTTCGTAGATCTGTCTGAAAACATTTGAAAAACAAAGTGATGAACGGCTGAAATACTTTAAAACCGTTCAGATGTTTTCTGTATTGCTGCCGTGGCTTTAAAATGGAAAATAAACGACAAAAACATGAGGGACCGGTTTTATTTTAGAGCCTAATTATTATTTTGGATTTAATGATCCGCCCAGATTTACACATTTGAACCATAACCAGTTTTAAAAGCAGCAAAGATAAAAGTAAAGGGCCTGAAATTAGAAACTATAAGAACCTGGACAGACGTGTTCGTCAGGAGCTGGGAGGAAGAACATTTTTACTCTGATCCACGATGAAACAGAGTAAACGACCCGCTCAGACATCTGACACGGCAGGAACAAAATACTTTTGTTTTCAAAAACATCTACTCCTTCATGAACACCATTACTGGAATTTCCTGCAAAGAACCAATAAAGTATCCATATATTACTAAGGCATTTGAATAAAAGGAAATCAGATCACTAAATTCAGCTTCTCCTTCACTTTTATCTCCTTCTGAAACAAAATCGAAGCGTGTTTTGTTAGGTTTTCTGTCGGTCAAAAGTGAATAAACTGTATTTATAGCGTTTTAAAGCATGAGGAAGAAAATAAAAAGTATCCCTTAATTTGAATTTGTGAAACGAGGTCCAGGATTTGGTGTGAAATGTGTCGTCCAGCCGGCCTTTCTTTATGGAAGTTCACTTTTCAGGACGTATGAAAACAAGACTAGTGCTGGGTGATATAACGATACATATCGTGGGGACGATAGAAAAGTGTCTATCGTGATATATTTTCTTCTATCGTCTCTATTGTTTCTATCGTTTCTGTCGTTTTTATCATAATTGTATCAATGATTCATGTAAATATTTCATAACGTAGGCTACGACGAATGTATTAGTGTTGTCACTTTGCATACATTCAGTTTATATAAGTGATAAATAAGAAGAAAAAAACTATTTCGCGAAGAACCTCCGTTTTTTGACATGATGGTGCTTTACGTGTGGGTTTGCGACATGCTTTACGGCAGCAGCTTTCTGTGCAGCCCGACGGCACACCATATTCTGTGACCCACCGTATGTGTCTGCATTTAAGTCATAAGTGCTGAAAGATGGAGACGCATGAAGTATCAAACCCAGGGTTGCAACAAGTAGAGACAGCTAGCAGGCAGCCCAAGAAGAAAGACTTTTACCAAAACTAGGGGGGACGTCTGTGATTTGGTTCAAGAAGTCCGTCACGGAGCAGAAAAAGGTAATATGCTAACTCTGCTAATGCTAACTCTGCTATTAGACCGTTTTCTCATCTGACGCCAACACAACAAACCTCTTCTATCACTTAAAGAAGAACCACGAAAAAGATTATTTAACAATCCAAAAAGTGCAAACAAACAAGTTGTAAAAGAGCTGGGAAAGTTGCGAAAAGGAAAACTATAGCCGGCCGAAGATAATGGAGTCTGTTGTCATTTGATACTGTTACGTCTAACAGGTGCATATATATTGCTGCACTAAAATGCAGCAGATCTCATTTGTGAAAGTTCAGTTAAATGTCACTTCGAAATAAAGTTTGAAAAAGGTAAGAAATGAGATTATTTTTTCATATTTTTCAGAGAATAACTGACAACGTACGTAATTGGGGTATATTGTGATATAGAATTTTTTCCATATCGCCCAGCACTAATTAAGACTTTTTCATAAATAATAATAAGCTGACATAATATGCGTAAAAACTGGAGGTTTGACTCTGTTAAAGTAACTACCTCTAAACTAGGTTAAAATAACAATAAATAAATCCAGACATCTTTAAGGAGCAGATTTGATTTCCTTTGATTAGGTTTCAAACAGGTGGAGCTACAGTCAACAGGAAGCTGCAGCGTAATCTAAACAAAGAGAACTGGACCTAAATAAATAATGATCGTTTAGTTTTTGATTTCGAAGCTTTAATTCAAGTTAACTTCTAACAAACCAGGTCCGAATGAGAGTTCCCCTCCTTCCAACCCACCTTCTCGGCCGGCTCCCCCGGCTTACGGTTGCCCTCCCTCCCACGGAGGCTCTTGGCGGAGATGGCGCTCTCGGAGGTCTGCATGATGAGCTGCGTGGCCAGGAACTGCTGCACGTGCTCCAGGACGTCCCGCTGCATCTCCAGTGCCATGTGGTACACGTCGTGGTCCGACGAGTTGTACATGATGGCGTTCTGGAACATGAGCATGATGTCGCGCTGGAACTCCGCCGTGGTCCGGATCACGCCGGACTCGATGTTCTTCTTTATGGCTGAGAGGTCCATGGGCCTGGAGCCGGATGGGGTAAAGCAGAGGGTTTTTTTTTTGTAATGTTGGCTCCAAATACAGCTGGTTTGTCAAGTTTGTCTTTGACCTCTGGTTGTTTCCTCAATCATTTTGACCACTTCAGAGGATTATTGTTTAAAAATTAGGTTAAATAACTCTGATCTGTGAATCCTTCAGGCATAAAAAGGCTCCTAAACTCAAAGGATGAACCAGCCTTGTGTCGACACATAACAGAAAACTTAGCAAAAAGCCTTATTTGCACAGGCCGACACAGAAATTTAAAAAAACAATGTATCAGAACAACCAAAAACAGTTTTTGTTTATCAGTGTGTGGAGTAGATTTATGAAACGGATTGAGTAATGAGTTAAAAAGAAGTACAAATACAAACCAGCTTAAAAAACTGTTTAAAAAGGAGCTTACTGGGAAATATGTTATGTAAGATGAGTGTTTCAACATCCAATAACGCCACTGATGATATAAAATGTTTAAATAATTGTACATTTAAAGATGAGAATGTGAGATTTATGTGTCATGTAATGTGAAAATAATTTAAGTTTATTAGGTGTTTGGAGATTCAAATGTTTATAAGTTGATGAAGATGAGAGGGGCAGGAAAATATAAGATCTTGTATCTTCAACCTGCTCCTTTTTTGAACAGAATATATATATATTCCTTGCTTATATTTATTTTATAAGAATTTTAATCCAATGCCAATAGGCATCTCTGTGGTTTGGACAGAAATGGGTGGGATCCGATCCATAATTAGGCGTTTTTTGTTTCCTGAGCGCATTTTTATTTGCTTTTAGTGATGGAGGCTGCATCGGAGTGCATACATAACCTTTTGTGTCCCGGGCCAGCAAGACCCTATCGACCCGTAACAGTTGACATAAAAAAGAAAGCGCTGAAGAGAAGGAGCAAAATCACACGCTAATGGTGGCTCCCATCATGCATTGCTCTGTGCGGTAGGAATAATCTTCTGTTTGTAGCCTACGATACAGCAAGCTAGAGCTAAGCGGACGTTACGCAGTACGCAGCTCGTTAACATCAGATCCGGAAGATGTCCATTAATTTCAGCTAAATCTCAGGCTTCCGTTATCCCATCCATATAAAAAGCAGACGTTAGGGAGTAATTTATTTATTACATGGGGTCCGCAGATAATGCTTATCCCGTGCGAACAGGGCTAAAGAAGCAATTTTAGGCACTTTGTTATCAGCAGCCTGAAGCAGAAAAACCCATTTGCTCCCATTTCTTTGGTTGTTACTATAAAAAAAATATCAAAGATAACAGTTTGACACATAAAACATTTCAACAATGTGTTTCAAAAAGTTATTAGTTGAAAACTCGGCAGTCTGATCATCAACTGAAGGTCCTGGTTCAGGAATTTGTTGGATTTTTTTCCTGTTTCCTGAAGAGACGACTGAGATACGTTCCGTGTTTTGTCCTCCACTTGTTCTAGCTTTCCTTATTTTTTTTAAACCACAAACTGAACAAAATCAGGTAACAGGACTGGACTGTGAATGAGGGGGACGGCAGGCCAAATCAAAAGAATCAAGACCCCTATAAAAGACTAAATACATCTGGCTGCTTGAAAGGGGAATTTAAAAAAAGCAGTGGAGGTTTAAAACGTTTGCACATCACTGTGTGTGTGTGTGTGTGTGTGTGGACTGACCTGTGCACAATGCTGTGATAACCCGGGGCGATGTCATCTGACACAGGCTGCAAGAAGACACTGGCGTACCTGCGAGACACATCGCATCTAGATTTTATTCAGAGAAGACGCTCGACATGTCCTGACTCAGCACAATCAGATGGTTGAGAAACTTCCCGACTGTGACCTAAAGGAGAGTCGTGTTTAAATGTTTTGGCCACTAAAGGCTGATTCACTTTTGAGGAAACGGCACCTGTGGTTGGCCGCAGCTCGCCACACCAGCATGATGGCTTTCTTCCAGATCTTCTGAGCCTGAACCGCCTCTTGGTCCTCTCCGCACGTGGAGCTGACGAAGAACGAAACGAAACAGAGAAAGCAGAAAGAACATCAGACGGAGAAGTGTGGAGCCTCGATGTGATTCAGAGATTGTCAGGCGTTCTGCTTTTCTCTGCGTTTGTGTGAGAGGACCCACAGCTGGGAGGAGGAGGCGGGGCTGCTGGCCAGGGAGTCTGCCGTGTAGCGCTGGGACGGTGGACCGTAGCCGTCTTCACTCTCGCTGGCTGCCCGCTCCACCTCGGACAGGTAGGAGCCCTCCCCCTCCCCGCAGTCCTCCTTCAGCTCCATCCCTTCCTCTGGGTCCGCTTCGCTCCCCGCTTCCTCCTCCTTCACCTCCTGGGTGCAACAAAACACAAACACGGAACGATTTTCAGTTTTTTAAGGCAAATGTTGTCAGCTTTTGTGGGTGTGTTGAAGTGAGTTACCTTGGACTCTCGCCCAGACACACAGCTGTCCTCAGAGTCTGTGCAGAGAGAGAAAACTTATTATTTCTGTTTATTCACACACGTGTGTGTGTGTGTGTTACCCACCGAGGCAGGGTGGGTTGGGCTCAGGCTGGCTCCACTCCTCTCCTTCACTCTTTATCGTAGCTTCAGCAGCCTCCTTCGCTGCCGCTCCATCCTCCGGAGCCTCGCTTCCTGTTGCGCCGTCGTCAGAGGCGACGGAGGAATTTACGTCACTTCCCGTCACCTCAGGCCCCTCGCTGTTTCCTTTAATCTGTTCTTCCGTTTTAGCACCGGACGGGTTTTGTGCGTCCACGCCGTCGGAGGTCGGGGCCGACGCCGTGGCGCCGCCCTGGGGTTCCTGAGCGGAGCTCAAGTCTCGGGCCGCGGGCGTGGGGTCCGAGGGCTTCAGCTCCTGCGTCTCCCAGGGGCCGGGGAGGGTGTGGCCTTCGGAGACGGCCTCTTCGCAGAGCGAGAGCGCCGCTTCCACGGCAGCTGCGTCCAAAGCCTCCACAGAGTCGTCAACCTGGGAGGACGGAGGGAGCCGTGAACAGCCGACACAAACCCCGTCGACCCCGAGCTCGCCTCATGATTCAGTTTGTTGATGTTAAACCAAGCTGTGTGTATCATTTCAACACTGAACACTGATGACACCAGAGGCTCAGATCAAACACTTACGACTCTCAGAGAGCCCTTAGAAGGTCTAGTCTCACTACGCAGCAGCCATGGGGACCCACCATCAACTTTTACTGATAACTACACAGTGAGGCAGGAGTTGAAGCAGAAACATGAGCGCCCCCTGTAGGCTGGCTGCAGTATAATGCCTCAGACCTGACTTCTAATGAAGTCGTACTTTTAAACTTGAAAAGCATTTTCACACCACTTATTTCTCCTTTAACCACTGAAGCACCGACTCCTAAGAAAGGAGAAGTTCAATCTAGATAAACCAAATAAAAAAGCCTCAGGTTTTAACACCCATGAAGTCAAAAAGCAGAAGTAGAATAACACGAGCTCGTTCTGTCTCGTCTTCCTGCTGGTTGTTTTCATATCACCAGCTGTGTGGCTGCTGGTCGGAGCTGCGTTCACCAGCACCACTTTCTGAAAGCCAGTCGGAACTCTGTTTATGATGAACGGCTGCTCTTTTATTATCACTGACCAACATTTATAAATGCTGCTTAAAAAGTCCTTTGGCAGCTCCATTTACCGATCACAAGTCAGATACGTCAGCTGGCTTTGTACAGAGGATTCACAAACACGGACTTGTTTTTAAACAATATTCATAAAGTACGGAGGACAGGATATCAGGTTGTCGGGAAAAACAAGACCAACGCCATAATCTGTACAGATTAACAGGGTCCCTGCACTGCGACCCTCTACAGAAACTGAGAATACGCCAAACAGTCGATGGAAAAAAGACATTTGTAATGATATGATTCTTTGGAAAAAGCCGATACATCGCCTGAAGTTGTTGATCCCTTCCACGTAAACAGGCGTTTTGTTTTTTCTACAGTATTTTCCAGACTATAAGGCGCACTTAAAAACCTTCAATTTTCTCAAAAAACAACAGTGTGCCTTATAATCCAGAGCTCCTTATATATGTAAGAAGTCTTAATTTTTTAGTACAACTTTGGTTAAACTACAAAGCTGCACCGCTGCAGCATTAAGGCTCAGTTAGAGTCACACAGGGCTCCGCACACGGTGGAGGTGTTTCTACTTGATGCTTACGTCGGTGCTGTATTCTTCTGTGAGTTTTGAACCGTTTAATTATCTTTGTGATCTCTCACAGAGGGATCATATAAATGCTGATACAGGCGAACCAGCTCCGCTAGAGCACCAAAATCATCCATTTTGAATGGAGTGTGGTCTGCGTGAAGTTACAAAAATTGGGAGGTGCACGAGGATGTGCCTTATAGTACGGTGCGCTTTATAGTGCAGAAAATACTGTAATATGTTGTCATTAAAGTTGTATCTGTGCGGACAACAGACATCGGTTTGTGGTTGTTTGCAGCAACAATAGAAACGTGTAGGAAAAGAAAGAAGGACGTAAAACAGAGACTACCAAAATGTTTGGCTGTAATTAGCCGCTCGCTGGCTCGCTTAGCATCTGTGGCGTCACTTCTAATCATGAAGTAAATATTTGTCTTATAAATATATTTACATTAACATTTGTTACTCTCTCCATCTACACCTCAAACCCAACCAGAACACGGAGCTCTTGGCAACTTATTGTAGATATTTGCGTTTATCTTCGTGATCGTTTTAACATTAAAAAAAAAGATTTATTTCTGACGGTAACGGAGGTTGTCTGAGGCGGCCCGGTGAACGTACCTTCTCCTCTATGATGGCGATGATGTCCCCCACCGTTTCCAGGTCCAACTCGTCCCCCATGTAGGACACGGCGACGAGGTCTTCTTCCACCAGCCCCGCCTCCTCACCGAGCTCCGCCTTCACCGCGGCTTCTGCTTCACCCTCTGCACACAGACCGACGTGGGGACAAGAAACCCAAAACGTGATTCAAACATCAGACGTACACAGAGTCATAAAAACTAGTAATAAAAACAGGAGAAGAAGACCAGTGTGGACTGGTGGCTGAGACTTTCACTTGATATAAAATGTGTTTCTCATTTAAGCTTTAGTCACGATCAAGTGTGTAAAAAAAAAAAAAAAATGCAAAAGTCAACAAAACGTTTTTGGGTTATGGTTAATCTGTCAGGGATTTCGGACAGGAACAATAATCTCACCTGAAAATAAAATCTGCAAGTTTAACGAATAATATTTTAGTAAAAGCAAAACATGAAGGCCAAACTCTGTGGTGGTTCAGGAAGAGAAGCACTAATATGTACCCAGAATATGTTACAGGTTTCTTCATCAGACTAGATCGACATCCAGGAACGAAGACTGGAGTCAGAAATGTTCATTTTAGAGGAAAATAAAAGCTTTCTGAAGGATCTCTTCAGCGCAGATTTAAACATCACAAAAACAATTTATCTGTGCTGAAGAAAGGTTTGCTTGTTTCTCTGTTCATATCCAGAAATATCACTTAAAAAATAAATCATACCAGCACATCAGCATACTGAGGGGAACATATTGGATTTTGTAAGTTTGCCCGCAAGATATTCGATCTGCACGAGCCTGGAATGGGCTACAACAAGCAGGAAGCTTGAATGATGATGATGATGATGATGGTAACTGCGGGTGTGATTATTTAGAAATAAAAGAAAACCATAAATCATCATCAGTCGCCCTGAGCTTGGAGCTCCAGTTGCCCAGTGGAGTCAGAGTGAGCGTGAGAAAGGTGACGGATCGACCCACAGCTACACAGGCGGAGCTTTAATGGACTGAAACACTGCAGCACCTGTGAGGTCCCACGTACAGGCTCGGCCCGGCCCGTCTCGAGTTCACCTCGAGTCCAAGGCTGCGTTCACACTGCAGGCAAATGGTGCTGAATCAGAAACATATCTGATGTTTTGTGAACATTCATGTCGGCTGAAAGGACTGAGGTCCCTCAGGTCAAAGTCCCTCCACTCTTCATCCACACATGCCTCTGCTCAGAGGCAGCAGCCACAGCTCCAACAAAGGTCATCGTGAACATCTGTGCTCTTTTTCTTCTCCGTCTTCTTCCGTCTTTCACCATTTGGGTGTCCAGTTGGATGACTCAGAGACGGTTTAGGAGAAAGTGCTGCGTCCAGACGAGACCAAAATGAAGCTTGTTGGCTTCAACTCCGCTCAGCGTGTTTGCTGAGTCTGACAGCATTCTCACAGTCAGGCACGGAGGTGGAAACATCATTATATTATTACAGTTCTCGCAGTTTGTTCCTTTTGTTTGCCCCAGTCGCTTCCTGCTTCCTCTATGTGGAGTAAACTATAAAAACCACTAAAGCTAAGTGAGCTGGTTCCTTTACATCAGTTTAAATCTTTTCTTAAACGTTCGGATGGAGCACATCGTTCTGCAGGTGTTTTTACTAAATGTTCCTTTTTTAGTCACCGACTCTTCAAGTTTGTCTCATCACTTTTATTGTCATGTTTTGTATTTATTTGGTCTGTTATTATATGTTTTAATACTTTAAAACTCTGTGTTTTTTGAACTGCTGCCTCTGATGTAAAAGAGTTCTTAGATCTCAGTGAGGTTTTCCTGTTTAAATAACGGTTTAAATACATACGATCGTTACGGTTTGAGGCTGTTTTTCTGCTCAAACATCAACGCAGAGAGGGGGCCAATGTTTGGGCCACTGAAGCTGGGTCTTCCAACGTAATAATGACCCAAAACTTATCACCAAGACAACAAAGGATGAAGATAAAGATGAAGCACATTAAAGTCGATGTAACATCGTATTTTGGCGCCCGAATGCCTACAAATCTTGATGGTTATAACATAAATAAATCACAGCCAGTTTTTCACTGCTTTAAAAGAAAATTAGACATTTTTAAATGCACTTTTTTGAAATACAGGGAGCCTTTCGGGGGGGGCAGGCCCGCATTAAACCGAACGATTTATGGAGCGATGACACGACGAAAGGTTGAGTTAGTTTCACCCTGAAGATGGCCACCAGAACAACAGATCTATGTAGTCGATTCTTACAGAAATCAACTGCTCTGAAGACAAAAAAGGCCGTTCTAACGGGAAAATACCAAATTGATAAGAAGCTCCTCACATCAGCAACGCAGTACAAAGAGGAGGAGAAAATATAAAACTGATGAAGACAAAAAGAAGACATCAGCGACCTTTTCATTAAAATAAACGTGTCTGATGTCCTGGAAGCTCCGGGAGTTAGGCACCAATTACAAATATGGATTTAAGGAAAGCCAAGAAGTGGAGCTATATCTGCTTTTGTAAGTGCGCTCACCTGTGATGACCTCGTGACCAGGAGGTAAGGCCGTAGCGGCGGTGGCCGTCTGAACGCCGTTGGTTAAGCTTCCCGCGCCGTCGCCTTCAGCCACCTGAACACAAACGTGAATCAGATCTAACGCGAAAATAAGGACTCATCTTTGAGACACACTAAATTAAAAAAGTAGCTCTTTTGTGTCGTGGAGGAGCCTGAGGCACCGTGTTTCTCACCAGGCGGGGGCTGGCCGAGATCAGGTTCCCTTTCTTCAGAAGTTCTGATAAAAGAGGCGACGGCGGCGGCGTGGTTTTCTGAGTGAGGATTCTCTTCTGCGGCGAGTCGTCCACCAGAGCCGGCAGGCCTCCGTCTTTGGGCCCCGGTGCCGGAGGGTCCGCTGCCGGCAGGAACGCCCCGACCCCCTGAGCCTGACGGAGGGGCAAACAAAGCAGACCCGTTTCCGCTAGAGGCCCGAACGTGGGTCGTTTTAAACCTCATTTAACAGGCTGAATGTTCTCACGACTGAGTGGATGGCGGTCTCATCGGGGGCGGCGCCTTCTGCTTCCATAGGAGGAGTGGAAACCGAGGAGTCGGGATGGGAGTCCAGGTTAGGGGGGCTGGCCCCGAGGGGGGAGCGAACCGTCACACTGGGGAGGCGCTTTGGTGTGTTTTTCACAGCTTGACGTGCTGCAGCGGGCAGAGAGGGGAAAAATGTTCGTGTAACACAGAAACCAGAAAGAAGGCATCATGTTATAGTATCATCATTATGAACCAGAGCACCAGAGAAACAACCTGTTTTTAAGAAAGACATAAGAAAACTAACCCAAAGAAAAGAAAGTCTGATCATTTTTAACAAGGAGGCCTGAAACTGGAACAGAAAACCTTACAGTGATCATCGTTTCGTGGAAGGCCTTCTTAGTTTTTATTAGTATTTTTTAATGAAATCCTTTATTTTAAGCTTTAATTTGCTTGAACAAGAGAAATTCTGATAGAGTTTGAGAGAGTGTAATATCTGAAGTTAAGCTGAGTTCAGATAGTCTTCTGTACCAGATCAGTGGCCTAGTGGTACAGTGTCCGCCCTGAAACTGGGAGGTTGTGGGTTCAATCCCTGGCTGGGTCATACCAAAGACTGTAAAGATGGGACCCATTTAATGAAATCCACCCTGCTTGACACTCAGCATCAAGGGTTGGAATTCACCAAATGATTCCCGAGCGCGGCACTGCTCCCTCAGGGGATGGGTCAAATGCGGAGAACAAATTTCACACACTCAATGGATGTTTCTTTCTTCTTCTTATCCCGAGTTAAAAATGAATAAATGAAGGTCCTCCGTGCTGCCAGAAGGTGGCAGTATAGATATGCTCCAGTGGTAAATCAGTTCTTGTCGTCCTGACAAAAAAATAAACCTAAAGGAGAAACAAACAGTGTTGGACAACAAGAGCTCTTCTTCAGAAATGACTCATGTTTGGTTACTGTATGTCTGAAACATGATTCTTGGATTCGTGTTGTTTTTTGTTTTTTTTTACTGTGGCTCAAATCTTAAACAGATGGCTTGTCGATCTTTGTCAGGTTAAAAGTTTTACTTTGTAAAAATGTTCCCATCTGCTGAACATCAGTAGATGCTGAAACAGAGAACAAAAACCCACTCAAACCTGTTAAATGTCTTCGTCATTCGTGACTTTTTTTTTTGTCATTTCTTTTCTTATTGGCGTGTTCTGTATGCGAATCAAAAGGAGCCATAAAAAGTCAGTCATGAAGGACGTAAGAACATTTAAACTCTAAGCTGCTGAGAGGAAAGGACGAACAAGCATGAAGGACACTCACGAGAAGAACAAAACTGAACGCAAAAAAGAAAAAAATATATGTCTAATCTATATAAAAAAATGGACCCCCGCCCCTCTGATGGTATTGGAACAGTGAGGCCCTTTCTTTTTACTGTAGACTGAAAACATCTGGGTTTGACATCAAAAGATGAAAATGAAACAAAAGAGAATTTTAGCTTTTATGTCCAGGGGTTTCATTTATAAAAGATTGTGTAGGATTCATACTAAAAGTGCGCATATGCCCAAAAATCGAAAATGGCGTACGGTTAAAAACAATTCAGATTTATAAAACTGTGCATACGCACACCAGCAAGCAAATTCCCTTTATAAATCACATCTGTACCTAAAACAAGATCCCGCCTCAGGCTCTGCCCTCCACATGCCCACATTTATCCATAAAAGATCGATGCAAGGTGGATTTAAATGAGCCAGCTGATCAACGTTATTTCATAGTTACCATGGCAAGAAAAGAGTAAAGAAGCTCAATTTTACAGAGGCAGAAATCGATGAGCTGTTGAATGAGGTGGAGAACAGAAAAAATATAAGTTTTGTGAGCCACAGTAGTGCCGTTTCAAATAAAAGGAAGCATTGTGAGCGGCAGCACGTTGTCATCATTGTTAATTCAGTGAGTGGGTCACAGATGCCAGGGGCCGAGGTGGAGAAAAACTGGTCAGATTTTAGAGTGGAGGCAAAAAAAGCGACTAACCGGCCACCGCCAGAGCGTGTCAGCCACAGGTGGGGGCTAGGGCGTACCTGAACTGACACCTTTAGAAAGAAGGATGGACGGCGTCATGCTGAAAAGTGATGGTCTGTCAAAAACTGATGGGGCGCGCCCCACGAAAGGGGGTGCGGAGGCAGCGCCTGACGGGGGAGCCACTGACCCCTCGTGTGTCAATCTGTGGTACACATCACCCTGGTGATCACCCAGGGAGAGGGATGTGATGGGGAGAAAACTTTGAAATGTTTTGCGAACTTTTATTTAAGATTGAAGTTGGCTTTTTATTTGAAAGGTCCTTATGGCTCACCAACGGGAGCATAAATCATACTGCTGTTTTGAAAGCTTATGATAAAGACGATCTAAGATTAAAGTTTGATTATGGAGTGAAATTAAAGATCTGAGAGGAATCATGATGCCGTGTGGCTTCAGTTCTTCACTTCACCATCTGTGTCTCCAGTTTCCTCCGTCTCCAAACTAAGCGTATATGGTACGCATGGCTCAGCGCTGGCGCGAGGGACCGCACATTTTCCCGTCAAGTTTGTGTTTTATAGACCACGAACTTGGCGTGGAAAGTGACGTACGCGGGTTTGTGCGCACGTCGGTTTTATAAATGAGACCCCATTTTCGGACACCAAAAAAAATAGAAGACCCTACCTTGGTACGCCGTCTCTGTGGCTTTCCTCTTCTGTTCTGCTTCCTCCTCTTCCTGTTTCTTCTTTCTGGAGGTGAAATTACACACGCCTTAACAACTTAACGAACGACGGTGAAGATAGTGAAGAAAGATGGGTTAGACTGAGGCTGAGAGAAAAGGTAAACATGACAATTTTTTATAATCGTAAACACGTTCAGTCACTTTGACTGTACTTTTGTGGAGTTGCTGAATTATGTAATCCAACAGACACAGACTAAAGGAAAAAAATAAAACTATTTTTGACTTCGGTGCCGAGACAGATGATTTTTGACCCGTAATTTTTATTTTGCTTCTTTTAATTTAAGTAAAACACCCCACATCTTGCAGTCTGTCAGCACTGTGTAATTAAGCCAACACGTGACGTGTCGCTGCTCAGAGTTTTGTTCTCCCACCGATTTTATGATACGGTGACCACAGCAGGTCCAATCAGCACTAAAAACAATCAGAGCAAAAACCACACCACAGAGAAACTCCCCCCCATACAGCTTCCTGTCAGTCCACTCATGATAAAATCTGTCTTTTATTGACAAGTACTCCTACAACCAGTTTATAGAAGACTTAGAGCTGGAAATGATCTGATCTTTAGAATATTCCCACAGATTACTCCAGATAGATGCCCTAAATGAGCCAGCGGCTGAGCCTGGTTTTAACAGTGCTGTTAATAATTTTGTTTTTAAAACCAGCAAACAACCAGGTTGTAGGAGGTCCTTCGTCGTGACTCGGGAGAGTTCGCAATCAGAACACCAAAAGAATAAGGATTAAAGTTGAAGACGGTCTGAGTGCTGCTGTCCTCAGTCTGTTCTGAGAGCGTTCACACTTGTGTTCAGCACCGTCAAGTACAACAAAAAAAAAAAAAAAAAACACCAAATTATAAACAACGAGTAATGAATGAACAATAAGAGCCTTACAGCGTGATCTCTGCCCACAGATCCTTGAGCTGCGGATCCATATGACCTGCCTGGATCAGATCCACCTCCTTCTTCAGCTTCCTGTCACAACAAGAAACAAAGAGACGACAATTCTGATCTCGCTTTCATGCCATGAACGTCCTCATTCTAAAAGGGAGAAACTGCGGGCAAAACCTTTGTTGAGTCAATGTCGATACTTTGAGATTTTCTTTTCTTTAGAACAAGTCTTGTTTGAAAGAAAACACCAAGAGAAAGAACGCTTACGTGTTTATTTCAACAGGTTTTTGAAGGTAGACATCTGTCAAAAACCTGCACGTATTTCATTCCAGCACCTCTGTTTAAGTCTTTCCACACCAAAGAACAATTTCTTCTTATGTAATAAATTTCTACCCGTTGTATCTGTAACCGATCTGTAGATCAAATACTACAGTAAAATGTACATTAAAAATAAAAAACTTCAGAAAAGATGCAGTGTATGAAATAAAAAACCTTTATGTAAACAATCAAATGGAGAAGTTCACCTACTGTAAGATACCAAGTGTCACCCTTTCCACCTGTGCCGTGTGCTCACCTGTACTGCTCCTGTGTGTCTCGCAGCAGTTTTTTCAGCTCCTCTATCCTCTCGGTCGTCAGCCTACGAACGATGACGTCTTCGATCGTCTCCACCACCTCGCCCTTCTCCCCACGTTTGCGCCTGGAACATCGCAATCAAGCACACCGAAAGTCAACGGGCAAATTAAATCCTCCGAGTTCAAATCAACGCAGTTTTGCACTTTTGAATGTGTCTTTGCCGCAGCACTGACTTGGGCGCTTCTGTGGCTTCGAGCAGTTCCGAATACTGTGAGGCGCAGTGCTGAGAAGAGAGGAACAGGTTATCCTTGGATGGGCTGAAAGGAGCTCAAAAGAGGATACGTATCTGAGCATGTCTGACGTTCTAAATGGTGAGACTGAAAGTCCGTTTTGAACTTCTGCTCAGGCGTGCGAGTCGCTCACCTTCTGAGAGAACCAGTCGGGTGGACGGCCGGACTCTGAGAACGGCTTGATGGCTCTGCTTACGGACACCCTGGAAGATGAAAAAACTCCTCACAGTGAATACGAGTTAAAAAAACAGGACAAGTTGAAAGCAAATGTGTGTAGAGACAGAGTTTTGACATAGCGTCCCATTGAACTGAGTCTAAAGAGGGACTGCACATTGCCCCCGGGAAATCGTTCGAGGATATCCTGAGAGCACTTCACGCTAAATCAACCAAATATGAGCATAGCTGCTCAAATTAGGTTGATTCAGCACATTTGCTTAATTTGTGAATGGCAAAAACGGCTCAGTTTATTTCAGAGGGAGTTGTTGCTTTACCAGTTTTGGTCTCCACTCCTCAGGACTGAGGAGGCCAGGCACAGTTTCTCCCTGACCGACCAGGGCTCTGTTGGTCCCACATTTATTAACTTGTGTTCTGTAGGAAAAAAGAACTTATTACATGTCCTCTTATCTTTCGCCAATACGGGATTACCGTTAACTAACATTTTAGTTTAGGCTGCAAACAGTCATTAAGTAGTAAAAAAAAAAAAAAAAAAAA
>NC_051438.1:8460341-8473108 GCF_001649575.2 Kryptolebias marmoratus
TCATCAAAATTAAACGAAATAAACATTTGAAATATATGAGTTTGTATGTAATGTATGAATATAATATACAAGTTTCACTTTTTAAATGGAATTACTGAAATCAATCTACTTTTTCATGATATTCTAATTTTATGACCAGCACCTGTATATATATGTACACATACATACATATACATATATACACACACACACACACATACATTTTCCTCTCACAACAAATCATTGCAGATTAGATGTTCAATGTTTTGTTTTCTGGATAATTTTCTTTTTATGATTATGTAACTTTCAGGGTTTACTATAATTATCAAAACTACCTTTGAACAGGGTTTAGAGTCACAACCTCACAATATGGAAAAACATAACCTTGCAAACCCATCCATGGCTAAATCTAATCATGGTAAACATTATTATATGCAGTATATAGAGCATATATAATGTTGATTATTTGTATAACAATGTAAAACTACGTTTAAATGCAGCCTACAATGTGGGCACTGTCTGACACGTTAAACTGTACAACATAACCTTATATAGACATCAATTATGTCATGATTTGTATCACATCTGTAAACAAACTGGAGTATAACATTCTTAGTCTTAAATATAAATTAGAAAAAAAAGTATTCAGCCCATATTTTCTGACCATATGCATATCATATGGTGTCTATATTTACAAAAAAAAAGTCTTATTAAGAGAACAGTGTATAAAAACAGGCAGAAGATGTGGGTACTGTAAGGTGGTTTGGGTACGTACAGACCTCTCTACTGTTAGCTAACATTAGGTAGCCTTTGAGCAGAAAACATTTACTGTTAGACAATAATAGCTTTTGTTTTTAAACCGAAAGTTAAACACAATTTATCAGCATACAAAATCTTTAAATTACCTGTAACCCATAATTCGGCAATGACAATAAAACACCTTTTAACCACTAAATAACGAGCGTTAGCTTAGCGATGTCGATTGGGGGAACACATTCATGAGACACACAGATATTCAGGCGCTAAAACAGTTTGTTTGGCAGCAAGGTCGCTGCGTCTTCATAAACCTGTTAAAATGCTAGGTTCTCGTTACGTTTCACACCAGAGATGTTTTTTTTATAATCAAATATTACGTTTAAACTGGAAAATTAAAAACATTACTCACTGCCGATACCGCTCGCCATTGTTTTTTTTTTATTTTTTTTTGACCAAACAGGATCTTAGGCACAACTTCCGCCGGACGGTTTTTAGTGGTGCACACAACATATACCGTATCCAGCGACTACAACCGAGTCAAATAAACTAAGATGCTGCTTTTTATTTCAAATAAACTCAGTAAAACTAATTTTATTCCTTTTTCTCATTTTCGATTGCGCCTTTAAAGGTTCTCAATATCATTTATCCATCTAAAGTGTTTAATTTAAAGGCAAATGAGCTCTTATTTTAGTTTTGTTAGTCTTTCAGAAATAGATGAAAATCACAAAAGTGTGAGAAGCTCATGCGTTTTGTGTTTCCAATCAGCAAGACACACACTCTTGTTATTTCCCCATAAATTTCAAGTTGTTATTTGTTCAAATAATATGAATTTATTGACAAGAAACAAAACAGGGGAACACGCATCTCCTTGATAGGGAATTCAGAGCAGTTAAAGTCAGCTTATATAATCAAAAACTGGCATGTTTTTATTGTTATCAAGGTAAATGGTAATAATAACAATAATATTAAAGTAATTGTACTTATCTTTAGGTTGAGGGTATTCTAATTTAGTTTTTATGATGTATGTAATCATATTACTGTCATCAAATTAACAACACTTCCTGTTTAGAACCCATAAATATCAATACAGAAATAATTTCACTTTTTCCTGTTACTCTTCATTAGCAGTTGTTTGTCTATGAGGTCCTTCTGTTCAGGGTTGAAATTATGTCACTGACTTGGCCATTATAGTGAATAAAATCATTTTTCTCTTCATGGTTGCTTTTTTTTTTTGTTCTTTATGTGTATATATATCTATTTCAGGTCATGCATGAATTGATATCCACTCAGTCTCGCTGAAATTTGCAGAACTTGGATGACAGCGCATCCCTTTACACAGGTTTCTGCTTCTTAAATGTTTGATCTGGTCGTTCTATTCTTGAACAGTCTTCTTTTTCTGATTATATACTTTGATAACCAATATGTCTACTTCTCATGAATAAGTTTTTAATCAGTTCTTTTAAAGTAGTTTAGCTCAGCAGTGTTTTGCGTTTTTTTTATTTCTTTTTTTTTATAGTGAATTATTCAGCTGGACCCAGTCCAGTCCTCTCTGCTCTCTCCTAACAAATGACCCTTTTCACCTGCTGCTGGCTTTCTGCATCAGCTTGCATAACGACGACACACTTTGATTCAACTCCACACTTCTCGTGTAATAACAGCTGACAACGTAAAAGTAGAAGAGCGGAACAGCTTCAGACCCTTAGGTGAGCAAAGCTCTTCAAATTTGTATGCAACAACCTCCTGCAATGACCTTTAGGCAACAGGCTGGCATGATAATTAACAACTTCTATGTATGCCCAAAAGAGAAACACAAGAATCAAGCTGTTTGCAGGAGCGCCCATTTGGAGTTCTGGCCCTTTTGAGCTGGCCCAGCCTAGGTTCTGAGCTTTTGCATTAGGCTGCCCGGCCTACTTCCAGTTCGATATTTAGAACCACCCGGGGTTCCATGAGGGCCGACTCGAGCTGCAGATTTGATGTCAGCAGACTGGAGGCCATCGATGGGTTCACTGGTCATATTTTCAGCGACTGCTCCTTTCCGCCATTTCCTTAGCGACTTGCTTTTGTTCAGTTGTATGAAAGAACTCCTGTTTATCGGTCAGAAATACGGCAGCGAAGAAACCAGCAGCAGTGCCCTGGTCAAAGGACGAGGTGCTCTTATTCCTGAGCTTGTTAGTGGAGTACAACCCCCAGAAGGAGCTGGAAGGAGCCAACGAGAAAATGTTCCGCGAGGTGTCAGAGCTGATGGCGCAGCAGGGCTTCAACCGCACTTTGAGACTGTCGGGGAAAGCTGGGAAAACTCAAGTGCAATTAGAGAGCCATCAAAGACAATAATGGCAGTAGCAGAAGAAGCTGAAGGGACTGGTGGTGGTTTGCGCCATCGCCAATTGATGCAGGGGGATTCCTAAAAAAAATAATGAATGAATTAGCTCGATCTGACCCAGTTAGCTGTAGAGCTACCGTTTATTTAATGGATTAAGAACATGTAGAGCAGGGGTCTCCAATCCTGGTCCTCGAGGGCCACCATCCTGCAGGTTTTCCTTTTTTCTCTGCTCCAACACACCTGTTTCAGTGGTTAAATCACCTCTTCATGTTCTGCAGAAGCCTGTTAATCACCCATTGATTCAAATCAGGTGTGTTGGAGCAGAGAAACAAGTAAAACATGCAGGATGGTGGCCCTCGAGGACCAGGATTGCTTGCCTCTGGTGTAGAGAAATACATTAAACTGAGACTGAGTAAAGATGCATTGTGCCAGATTATAGCTTTTTAGCTAGATTCCATCTGCAGCCCCTGAGTTAGGCAAGAAAAGAAACTAAAGAAGTAAAAAATGAGTAAAAACAAGTACACAGAATCCTAATTCGTACAATAAAGGACTCTGATCTGACATCGTTCGTATTTGAATTAAAAGTTAAGAGTCGGTGCTGACAAGTTTGAGTTCTTAAAAGCCATCATTTTATTTCTCTGTAGTTCGTGCTGCTCTTCAAGTCAGTGGGGAGCTTGTTCCGATCCTTGTATGAAAAAGCTGGTTGTCCACAGGTAGTTTTCCGTTTGGGAATACTGCTCTCCCGTATAGAGGTGGTCCTTGTTCCTCAGAGCTCAGAGCTCCGATGAAGAAAAAAGTTGAAGAGACGGAGGTGCAGCTCCTCGTACAATTTGAAATAGCAAACGTAAACTTAACAACTTAGGTCTAAAAGTATATTACAACGATGATATTGCGGGGATTAAAGAGCTTGTTCACCCAGAGACTCGAGAGGCTTCAGAGTTGCTTTGTTTGCTTGAGACCAAAATGAGAAACAGTAACGTGACAGAATCACTGCATCCAGTGTAACTAGCCCTTCTGTTTCAAGTTTTTTTTTTTTTCAAAAAAGCTGGATGGTATCTAACATGAAACCCAAATATTCAAGCTCGATTATTATCTATAATTTCTCCCCTAACACTTATATTTGGGTAATCCTTGTGTTTTGGTTTATTGGTAAACTACACTATAACTGTTTTTCCTACACTGAGAGTATAAAACCGGATTCATTTAGCCATGATAACCATTTTCTCCATGGCAACTGATAACTTGGCCACCACTTCATCAAATCAAAATCAAAATCAAATCAAATTTTATTTGTATAGCACATTTCAGCAGCAAGGCATTTCAAGGTGCTTTACATAATTAAAGAAAAAACAAAATAAAAACAGCATGTGACAATGAATAAACAGTAAGAAAGAGACAAACATCAAAAACCTGCACTCTAACCCTAATTTAGCCATAAGCAACTCTAAACAGGTGGGTTTTAAGTTGAGATTTAAAGGCACCCAGTGTTTCAGCTGTTTTACAGTTTTCTGGAAGTTTGTTCCAAATGTGTGGTGCATAGAAACTGAAAGCTGCTTCTCCTCGTTTGGTTCTGGTTCTGGGGATGCAGAGCAGTCCAGAAGCAGAAGATCTGAGGGGTCTAGACGGTTGGTACAGCGATAACAGATCTTTAATGTATTGTGGTGCTAAACCGTTCAGTGATTTATAAACTAACAACAGTATTTTAAAGTCTATTCTTTGAGCTACAGGGAGCCAGTGTAGGGACTTTAAAACTGGTGTTATGTGCTCTATCTTCCTGGTTTTAGTGAGAACACGAACACATCACGCATGCAGAAGGCTGGATGGAGCGGCTTCCCCAGGATATGATCTGAACGACTGATTGCTTTGTCCTTTTCAAGAGCTTGCAGGTACTGAGACCTTCTGTCTGCAGGCGCTGGTTGGGTCCCTGAACATCCCGTCTCAAAGGCAGCTCATTGTCTTCAGCGTCCTCTCTGGTGACCTTGACGTAGATGAACGCTTCTACTTCCGTAGCTTGGGTTTGGACCCAGGCATCGCCCACACGTCTGACCCGGCGGCTCGGTGTTGCTCTCGGTTCCACTTCTAGTCAAACCTGAAAACATCGAGTGCGACCTCATGCTTTCGGCACTCGGCGTTGGAAATGACGCTTTTGTGTTCTCTACGGAGGCCATCTTGATCCGAGGTGACTGCAGACGTGGATGTTCTTCATTAAAGTCCATTCGGAGGTTCATGAGATGTTTTGCTAACAGACAATAAAACAAACTGTCCACACTCATTTAAATATTGGCAGTCTTTATTTCCACAAGACTAAGAAATGTTTAATATACATTTTTTTTTATTACAATTTAACATCTATCTCATCTTTTTTCCTTTCATAACATTTTAGGAGATACTCTGGCAAGTAAAAATCTGGTGTACTGTTAAGGCCTCTTTTAGAGACATCTAAAAACGGCTGCGCTCTATTTACACTTCTTTTTTTTCTTCTTCTCTCCATTCTTTTCAGTCAGTCACTCTTTCATCAGAAAGTGAGTCCTTTCTCTTCCTGTGGGCCAAAAGGCAGCTGGAAACCTTTTCGAGCCGACTGTCCAACTCGACCTTTTTGAGACTCGAACGTCGTCGTCTCCCCCCCCCTGGGGACCGAACGGACGTCCAGCCGGGTCGGAGGACGCCGCCGCCACCGCCGCCGCCCCTGGCCTGCACGCAAAGACATTCACCATCGTCACCCGAAACGTTTCCTCTGACGCTCAAAAGTTTCTTCCACGTACGAGACCAACTCTTCCAAAGTGACACCCTCGCTGAAATGTTTGCGGAAACCAAAAAAATAACGCCGACTGAAGCTGCCGGGGCCCCGATTTGTGATTCTAAGGCTTCAGTCTTTTACGTGGTTTTGCATAGATGTTTCATCAAATCCTTCAAAGTCAGATTCTTTGCGTTGAGGCAGAGCTCGATAACCCGAAGATGTCGTGTAAGATAACTTAACCTGTCAGTTTCAAAACCAAGAGTTTGTTTCTTATAAGGCTTCTAAACAACGTCTAGAAAACTTACACTGCAGAAACACGCGGACCCTTTTATCTCGTTAAAACATTTAAACTTCTAAAATATGATCTGTGCAATAAATTACTTTGAGAAATTAAGTTTCCAAAACCACATTGTGCGTCCAAAAGCACAAGGACAAGATATTTGGGACAATACGTCGATTCCAAACGGATTCCATTAAAATACAGACATAAGTTACTGTACAGAAGCAAAGAGAGGCAGCGTCACTTCAGATTTGAAAAGGCCAGGTAGAGCCACTTACAGAGCCGACTATCTTCATCGTGCTTCAGGGAATCTGTGCAGATGGATCAGAACTTTAACACCTATGGTCTTCTCTTTTTGTAGCCATGAAAAGATGCTAATAGTGTACCAAAGTCGGAAACGCGTCTCGGCCTTCCACCTGGAGGTGAGATCACGCGAACGGGCGGACCGAACGATTCGGAGTGAGCTAGCTGACGCTCAGACGGGCCGTTTAGAGATAAACGGGGAGGTTTGGGAATCTGCGCCGTCTTCCACTGGAGTACCAAATATATATCTTCATACCAAAAATAAGCTAGAAAAATTACACTCCCTCGACATAAAAACCCTGTATCAAAATAATCTGAATCCTCCTCTCTTTCTCTGGTTTTTTGATGTGAAAGGCTCTGAACATCCATGTCGTCGTTTTTCTCTTTTAATAACGTGAGACCGCATCGAGTCAGGTCGTCCGTGCTGAACTGGAACCTGCAGCACGAACGGGTGGGGCCGGGGGGTGGGTGGGCATTCAAGACTTCGCCTTCCTGTGGGGGTCAGAACAGGGGGGGGGGCACCTGCCACGTATCCAACTCTGCCAGACACTTTCAGCTCAACGCTGTTAGCTTTAAAGCATACGCACGAGGTACGACTTGATCCTTTAACTGCTCAAGCTGAGGAGGGGAAACTAAAACTCTAAGGAGGTGAGAAGGTGTGAAAAGAAGCACGTTCGGGCTCTCGCGGAGACTGATTCCACCTGTGGGTCAAACACAAACACCCGTGCTGCAACTCGTCTCCTGGTATCGCTGAGAGACGAGCTCAGCTCTTCGTCCTCCGAAACCGCTCCTCGACCGAAAGCAGGAAGCAAGTTTCACAACTTTCGGAACGTAAAACGAAACAAAAAGGTGTGTGCGTTTATAAAAAAAAAAAAAAAAAAAAAAAAAAAAAAAAAAAAAAAGAACTAAACAACAAAACAAGCTGCTGTGAATTATCAACATTCGGGGCAGCGTTAAATTTCTTTTTTGCATTCCTGTCGTTCCTTTCATCTCTGAACAAACGCGGGAAACGACATCCTCGGAAATATGAAGACGTCCCAAAACAGGCGGTTTCTATTTGACCAAACACGTTTTCTTTCATGTCGATCAGATGGCAATCACCCCCAACAAAGGCACAAATACAATCATGATAACAAATTGCCAAAATGAGACAATTATACGTTTGTTATGCTGCAAGCAGAACCACGAAGCAGCTCCAAAAGAGCCAATAAAGTATAGATTTATCTAAGGGAGCGGGTAGGTTTCTCTGGCAGAAAATCGTACTGCTGATGTCCTTACAAACATACAAGTAGTTAATAGTGAAGTTACTGTAATATCAAGAAGAGTTTTCCCCACCCCACCCCTTCCAACAGCGGACAGTCTGAGGTCCTGAAGGCAGTCTCTTTAAAGTCTCTCTGACGTTCCGATTAATCCCGGTCCTTTCTGTTCAGATCGTTTTATCTCAGGTGGGGCGCGAGCAGAGCCAGGGCCAGCCCGCAGAGCGCCAGCGCCATGCTGCCCGCGGACGCGCCCGCCGCACCGCCCGGACTCCTGTGCACCGGAACCACTTTGACTTTGACGCTCGGTGTGGTGGGGAAGTACATGTCTGTGTCGCACGACGGGGAGTCGCAGCCGCTGCCGCTCTCCTCTCCTCCGCTGCCGTCCTCATCTGTAAAATTAAAACAAAGCGATCAGAGAATTGGACCGTGAACTTGAATGTAAAAAATATATATATAAAAGAAGAAAAGAAGCTTTTTCCCTCACCGGTTTCAAACGAGATGTCCGTGCCGCTGTGTGCTGCTTTGAGCAACTTCGTCATGTCCCTTAAAACTGAAATCTGCCGGCGAATCACGATGTCAGGCTTCGTTATGTCCACCTCCACGTCTGGGTTTGACACCTGATTGGCCAGCCCGTTGCCAATGACAACTGACTCGTACCTGTGAGCAATAAGCGTCTGTGTTCGCTCATATAAGCAACAGAGATTTTGCGAGCGCGTAAACACAGATGGCGTTCTGGTCTCACCTGCTTTTTGCTGTGCCGTTCCAGCACTCGTCGCCGGGCGCAGTCCTCTCATCTGCGCACACCGTCTCCGGCAACGTAGACCAGAACTTCTTGGCGTGTTTCAGCTTCTTCTTCACCTCACTTGTCTGAGCGGTGCACACACAGAGACCTGATTATGCAACCAGAGAACCCCCCAAATTCAGAAGCTGTCTGCCGTGCTTTGGTTTTCTCGGTTTCTTACCAGTCGATCCAAACTGGTACCGGCAGCGGTCGTGGGCCTCGCCTCTGGACTGTAAGGACGGAAACGACCGGTAAAGCTCGGATCTTTCACAGAGCGCTGGGCTCGGAGGGCAGCGATTGTTTTAGGCGTCCCGCATCCTTGGAAAACCTGCAGAAAGAATCAGAGCGCTGAGTGAAACTGAACTTTTTATTATAGCTTTATATATTAAAAAAAAACAAAGGGACTGAAACGATACTGACTTTTTGTGACACCTGCATGCTGTTCTCCTGCATGTTCATGATGGCGTCCGAAATCTTGACATCGATGGGCTCCATGACGGACTCAAAATTAAAGGGACCCTCAAGCCTCTCAGCCAGATTCAGCATGGCGTCTGAAAACCAGAACGTAACAATTTATGTTTCTTTTTTTCCTTTTAAACAGTCAAAGGTGTTGTTTCTAAAAATCACCACTAGGGGGAAGCATTTTACAAGCGTGAAACTAAGCTGCAGCGAAATTAAAACTACTAACAAAACTTTTCCAGACACTAACAGTTTCGGCAGCTGTCTTGTCTTTTAAGACACATATAACATAAAGAAGTGTGGTTATGAGTCCCACCCTGAGTGTAATGAAACAGACCGAGGTCTATGTTTACATAAAACAAGAGCTGCTTTTATTCTGCGGCCGACAACACGTACATACCCCTCCCTCTGCCTTTACTTATACAATATACTGAACACTGAGGGACATGTTTGTACACGGCTTTTAACAATACAGGCTGCTCATTTTCTATATGTGTGCTTGTTAAACTGAAGTATAAGACGTCTCAATAAACTGAGATGTTCACGTTTCGGTAAAGCTGGATTTGATTTGATAAAACTAATGATGCATTAACAAGGGCTGCAGGAAGTTTACGTGTTCATTGGTGTGCTTTACCAAGGAAGTTGTTCCATTCTGCATCCAGGTCAGCCTGGTTCGCCAGACACCCCCGCATCACGTTCAGGCAGTAATTCTGGCAGGGCTTCAGGGCCACTTGGCCCGAGCAGTAGGGACAGTACAACATCTTCATGGCCGCCCGAACACAGCTGGGAGACGCGCTGACCTGGAGGAGGCAGGAGGCGGTTAGCAGCCGGTTTCTCACTCGTCCAACTCAGTCACATAAACTATGCTGTCAAAAGTATTCGCTCGCCTCCCTTCACACACATATATGAACTTGAGTGACATCTCCTTCTTAATCCGCAGGGTTTAATATGTGTCCTTTACAACACTTTGCACTCGGTGATGGACGGCTTGGACGCAGCTGCTCGGCTATGGAAACCCATCCCATGTTCCTGAGCTGATCTGAAGGCTGCGTGATGTTTGGAGGTCTGAAGCTGTTGACTCTGCAGAGCGCTGTGACCTCTGTGCACCATGAACCTCAGAGTCCTTTGAGCCCGCTCTGGGATTTTGCGTGGCCTACCACATCGTGGCCGAGTTGCTGTTGCTCCGAATCGCTCCCACTTTGTTATAACACCACTAACAGCTGACTGTGGAATATTTAGCAGCGAGGAAATTTCACGACTGGACTTATTGCACCATATCGCGGTCCCACTCTGGAATTCACTGAGTTACTGAGAGTGACCCATTCTTTCACAGATGGTTGTAGAAGCAGCCTGCAAGCCTAGGAGCTTGATTTTATACACCTGTGGCCGTGGAAGGTTTGGGAAACCTGAATTCAATGAACTGAATACTTTTGGCAATATAGTGACCTTGTATTAGGGAAAAAAAAAAGCTTGACCATTACTTTTATAAGCCAACTAAACAGTATAATCTAATCAGCAGTGAATCACTGACTAAGATGGAAAAAACATGTCAAAGCAGAGCAGTCAGAGAGGCTGCGTACTGCAACCACAGCTGGCTTTTCTGAGAAAGATATGAAGTCATAGACTCTGAAGGGAGGGATAACAGGGAAGTGATGGGAAGCAGACTGACTTCTAAGGGCTTTTTTAATAAAGGAAAAAAAACCCCAACTACTTACCGTAGAAACCTTATTCACCACCTCTGGCATGAGAGCGAGGCCCCGCACAAACGTGCGAGCGGCCACGAACGCTCGCTTCAGCTGGATGCGGAGCTTGCGGGGCACGTCGCCGAACGGCTGCAGCTGCTCCGTGTGCCGGCTGACGCACTCCATGTAGGCGTCGCTGAACTCGTACTGCACGTTGACCAGCCGGAACATCCTCTCCAGAAGGTCGTCCCAGAAGTCGGCGAGCATGGACTCCAGGTTGACGGCGGCGGCGCCTGACGCGTAGTACCGCGTCAGGGACTCGAAGAACTTGCGGAACAGGTCCGCGTTGCGCTCGTACATCGCGCCGTACGTCCGCATGAACATGTTGTGCAGCGAGCGCTTGGCGTTTTCCAAAAGCTCCCGGAAAAACTCTGTGGGGACGAGAGGGAACGTGGAGGTTGGCAAAGAAACAAACCGTAAAATGTTGTTAACATACAGCAGACGTAAAACTGAACCTTACACAACTTTTATTAAAGAGCCCAAACTGAAACGTTACATTTACACAAGTTTGTATTTTTTTGCTACAACACTGGAAATTATGTTCAGGTGCTGCCCAGTTCTCTGTCACAGCTGACATGTTTCTACACCTTGACTGGACACGATTTAAAAAAAAAAAAAAAAAAAAAAGCACACACCTCTCTAAGGAAGGCAAAAAAATAAAAAAGGACCTGCCTGCAGAGTTCAGAGACAGGACTGTTGCGAGGAACAGATCTGAGGAAGGCAACTAAAACATTTCTGCAAAACGGTCTTCACAATTCACAGGTGGAGGAAGACAAAAGGAAGGAGGACAACCCGGACTGCAGGCCTCCACAGATATGGGCTGTATCTCGACAGAAGCCTCTCCTCACTACAGGCCTCAACTCTAAATGTTATGTCTAGAGGAAACCAGGCAACGCCAACCCCCACAGTGAAGCATGGTGGTGGCAGCATGATGCTGTGGGGTGTATTTTAGCAGCAGGGACTGGTCAGGGTTGAGGGAAAGCCGAACAGAACGATGTACAGGGATATCCTGAATGAAAACCTGCTCCACAGAACTCAGGACTTCAGACTGGGCTGAAGGTTCACCTTCCAACATGCAAGGGACCCGAAAATGTCGCCTCTAACAACCTCCATCCAACCTGATCGTAAGAGGATTTGTAAAGAAGCATGCCAGAAAACCCCCCAATCCAGGTGTGCAAAGCTTGTTGCATCAAACCAAACCAAACAAGACTCGATGCTGTCGCCGCTTCCAAAGGGTGCTTCAACAAGAGCTTTGAACTGAGGAAAATAACGAATAAATAAGTGACTGTAGTGGCAGGTTGCAACAACATACTGGAGAAAGTGAAGAGTCTGAATACCTTCTGAAGCTGTTATAAATACGTTTCCTCATGAAGGGATTAATACATGAGGCAAGCTGAATCTGTGAGGTAACATCTGAGTTAGTAATCACATTGTGCAAACAGGCGTCTGTATATCACAGCTACAATGCTGCACGTTTTAGGAAAGCTCGAGTGTTTGGCCGGCCACCTTTTTGCTATTTGACCGTGGGGGTTTCCCCCCCCTCACCCTCAGAAACCCCTCTTTGCCCGCGCTGATACGCAGGCGGCGTCCACAGAAATGCGTGGAGCAGGGCAGGTGCGTGGAGCTCAGAGAGCAGCGGCGCTCTGCGCTCCTGTGGACCGTGCTGTCTCCGCACGTTAATGTGCTTCAAAAACTGACCACCATCAACGGCATTTTTTTTTTTTTTTTTCCTTTTCTCCCGTTGCCACATTCCATTCGCCTTCCTTTTCTGCCAACTTCTCTTGGACTGTCCTTCAGAAGCATTTTCAATAGGATTACTGAATAATGCGCCCCCCCGCCTCTCGTTTCGCATATATAGACCTGCATCTCCCTCCCTCCCCTGCTTTCACTTCATCAGTTCCTTCAGAGAGCTCTCTTCACTACAGACAGGGAACAATGACCTACTTCATCCTGAGGAATGTCCATCACCCCCCCACCCCCACTAACACCACCACCTCCAATAATCCAGGCCTCTTCTCCCATGGACACCCCCTCCCCCTCAACCCCCAAACTTTCTTAATCTGAACAAAATGAGAATTCCACAGAGTCTCTGAAAATGTTTCACCTTAAATTTCACACGAGCATACACTGCCCCTCCGCCCCCTCCTCTTT